>NW_010532934.1:19664-58696 GCF_000687285.1 Phaethon lepturus
CTTAACGTAAGTATATGATGTAATTATGGTGGGCAAGCATCTGTGCAATCTACAGGAGTAATTCACCAGATTCCATGGTCAAATATATCAGTGCTGTTGAAGCTGTGACAATGGATTAGCTTCAGGCTTAGGAGAACAAGTGCCACATATTGTATCTATCTTAAGCGTGATTCTGGATCAGATCCTTGGATCATTACGCTCCTATAGTAGGCTAGTTCTGTCTTCAGTTTCATATGGAAGGTTACACCCATGCCTTTTATCTGTAAACAGATTTGGCTGCCAACAATAGTCAAGCATTACTTTCTACAAAAAGTTTCAGCTTTTCCACATGTTTCTTCTTAACAGGAGGTTTAGACGTAGTCAGTAAACACAATTAATGGCTATTCATCTATTCATAAAGAGACCGAAGGCAAAAGGAAACAAGTTAACTTGATCCAAATTAGGGTGATTTCAGAGCAAAGCTAATATGCCAATTAAAAAATAAATATTGACAAATGCAGAAAAGGAACTAAAAAGAAGACTTAAAATACCCTAATCTTGGAATGACATATAATCCTGGAACAATGTAAAGCTTTATGATACCTTCAACAGGCCATAATTTTTGCTTAAATTGTATAATGTGGAAGACAAATGTAATACAATTTTCCCATTGTTCAAGCAATACAACATTTTTACAGCAGAGAATACAGATTACCGGCTCAGTTCTGGGGCTGATCTTATTCAATACCTTTATTGATGAGCTGGATGAGGGGATCGAGTGCTCCCTCAGTAAGTTTGCAGATGACACCAAGCTGGGTGGGAATGTTGATCTGCTGGAGGATAGGAGGGCTCTGCAGAGGGATCTGGACAGGCTGGATCGATGGACCGAAGTCAACTGTATGAGGTTCAATAAGGCCAAGTGCTGGGTCCTGCACTTCGGCCACAACAACCCCATGCAACGCTACAGGCTTGGGGAGGAGTGGCTGGAGAGCTGCCCGGCAGAAAGGGACCTGGGGGTGCTGGTTGACAGCCAGCTGAACATGAGTCGGCAGTGTTCCCAGGTGGCCAAGAAAGGCCAACAGCGTTCTGGCCTGTATCAAGAATAGTGTGGCCAGCAGGAGTAGGGAAGTGATTGTGCCCCTGTACTCGGCGCTGGTGAGGCCGCACCTTGAATCCTGTGTTCAGTTTTGGGCCCCTCACTACAAGAAGGATGCTGAGGTGCTGGAGCGTGTCCAGAGAAGGGCAACGAAGCTAGTGAGGGGTCTGGAGCACAAGTCTTATGAGGAGTGGCTGAGGGAACTGGGGCTGTTCAGTCTGGAGAAGAGGAGGCTGAGAGGAGACCTTATCGCTCTCTACAACTATCTGAAAGGGGGTTGTGGCAACGAGGGTGTTGGCCTCTTCTCCCAAGTAACCAGCGATAGGACGAGAGGAAATGGCCTCAAGTTGCGCCAGGGGAGATTTAGACTGGATATTAGGAAAAATTTCTTCACCGAGAGGGTGGTCAAGCATTGGAACAGGCTGCCCAGGGAGGTGGTGGAGTTGCCATCTCTGGAAGTGTTCAAAAAACGGGTGGATGTGACAACTCAGGACATGGTTTAGGGGACTTGGTGGCGCTGGATTAATGGTTGGACTTGATGATCTTGAAGGTCCTTTCCAACCTTAGTGATTCTGTGATTCTGTGATTAAAATAAGACATTCACATTCATGATACTAGACCTTCGTTCATTGTTAATTAGCTATTACAGTGTTGACATGTTTTTTGTTAATTCTTCCCCTAGAAACTGGAGGTTGGATCTGACAGTAAAGTTCACTGCCAAGAAATTGCGTTCATAACAATGTACTACTGGTTACAGAGAGAAAAGTAGTAGGAGGTTTGTGAGTATCTCTCCTTTTTGTTTAAATGCTTAACTCTCGTGGGATGGAGAGTTATGTTCAGGCATAACTTATGGCAAATTTGGAAATACATGAAGATCTGAAACTTTGAGTCTGTGCCACGATTTACCATTGTCCAATGCATGTCCTGATCTTCACGGTTGCAGGAGATGCTCATTTTAACCAATGTGAGTGAGTGTACATGATATACCCCATCTGACCTTGTAGCTACAACACAGGGCCAGTGCCAACCAGGTTAAATTGGTAGGGAGCTCCAACTTAGAAGGGTACCAATGTCTCCTACTAACAAACAAAATCAGATGGTAGGCCTGGCCATATAAGTTAACAATAGATTAGAAATATCTTACACCTGTTGATTCAATGTCCAGAGTACAGGTGAAGGAGAAGGGAAAGCTTTCACTTCTCTCTTCCCTGCTCTTAATTTCAATATAAAGTTTACCTAAGATACCTTCTAGTTGTTGCTGAGATGCAGTGCTGAGATGTAGCCAACTTCCAAGGTTATATGAAATCTTTCTCTTCTCTCTTACACAATATCCATGTATACGCATTAGGATGCATGGAATACGTACCTTCTAGCTCTATAAAAGAAGGAGGATTGGTTGATTTATGGGATCAACAAGCTTCTGGTTTTTGTTCATGAAACTCCCTAGACTTCCCACAAAGGTCTTGGAAAAGATATATTCTTCAATAGCCACAGTCCTAACATGGTGCTTCAAATTTGAGGATTCCTGTAAGTGGAGCCTATTTCAGTAGTAATTCCTTCATCTGGGGTAGCACAAAATGCAAAAGCCACTACAGCAGGCAAAGCTGCCTTTGATCCAACAAGCAGAGGAAGCAAGGCATGTAAACTGACTGTTGAACAGTCACATTTTTCAGGTTTCAGAGACGGACAAAGGACAGATTTGAGATTTATTTTGGCAAAAGCTGCCTGCCCATGTCCAATGTATCACTCTAAGGCAGCATAGAACAAGTTAGGAAGGCAAATTCTTTCAGCTGCAGGAGAAACGAGCCTGGTTTTGTGCTGGAGAACCTAGCAAAACAGAACAACAGGTCTCTCACTAGCCAACCCTTCACCAAGCAACTTTTTCCACCCATGGAGCCATCTAATTCTAGCTACAGCTTTCATCATCTATGTTCAAAATCCTTGGCAGTCAACTACAAGGGCAGACAAGAATTGCCACAGTTATTATGATGCTTGCTGAACATAGTGATGAAACAAATGTTTACCCATTCCCTGTCAGGAAAGGCATACTTCAATAACAGCAGCCTGTTCTGACATTCAGTGCCTATGTTTTGGATAGCCTACTATAAACGAGTAGCTTTAAGATACTTCTTGCCCAGAATTATAAATGGTTTTTTGCTAACATTTACAAGACGTAAGAGTGTGAGTTGCTCCTTTTCTGATCTTTTACTTGGCTCCAAGATCCTTCTCATATTTATCTAAATGTAAATTTTGTTGACAAAAATGAATCCACAAAACTGCAGAGAAAAAATGGACTTTGAATGACTTTTCCTGGGGCTTTATGTGGGTCTGAAGATATGAATCAGAGGGATTCCTATAATCACAATTCATCATTACACTTGGCTTACCATTTTCTGTTTGAGCTTTTTTCCTTTATACCTTCAGGATGCAGACACATCACGTTGTGCTGCAGTGCATTCCAGGGTCAGAACACTGTAGCATGACTTAACAGCAAGCGAGACACTTTTTTCCTTGCTCTTCTTGAATAACTGCCTTTGAGCATCTGCTGTGCGGAAGAATGTTAATGGAAGTGATTTGAAAATGAAAAGAGGTACACGGTTTTCCTTAAAGGTTACAGCCAGATCTGAAAATTGCACACATGGGGTGCAATCTCAAAACACACATATCCCTGCATAAACATAAGTACTAGTAAATAGTTTACAGGGCTGACATCTTTTTCTGAATGCAGAAAACTATTGTGGTGCATGTGAGAAAGGAACATAAACTAAATAATTCCATTAAATCCTATCGGTAGAAAAGGAATGGATGCAGAGGAATTACTTCTATTTTGACTATGTCAGATGCTACATTACATGTAAAATATAATTCTTTTTACTTATGGATAAAGCTGACTGACAGTTTGGGTTTGTACTATTTCCCATGTTCCATTTTGTTACTTTTATTTACAGTGTGAAAAGGTGAGAGGATCAATTAACATAGACATAGTAAGTAATTTGCACAAATTTACTGTACTCGTGAAACTGCCGTTCTTACTTTATTAACTGACATGTTGTTCTTATGCTGGTAGCATGCAGCCTCCAAATTGACTTGTCCAGCTCTGTTCTCTACTATAAGGAATATTTTGATTGGCACTAGAAATGATGGGTGATTGTCTAAAGTGGGCAGCACTGGTTCTCAGAGATGGCTCATGAAACACCAGCTGTGACAATGTAGTTTGCTGCTCTGTTCTGTAAAACAACCCAAGTTGCAGCAGTCAAATATTTTTTGTTCTTGGTGTTTCTGGGTCTGTCTTTGACATTTTTAGAGTTTCAGCTGTCTGAAGGAGGAGGTACATTTAACATAGCATCAGCATCACCGTTTACTGGAGCAGAGAGTTGCTGCGCAGCAGCTTGTGATTCATAATCTGCCATCCCATTTCTGGACACATGCCTGCCACCTATGGAAAACATGGCTCCTACCTAAAACTTCTGGATTATCTTCTGGGAAATCCTGATAAAAGTTATGACCATGTGAGATACAAAGTTAGTGAACTAGTGAGCAGTGCATCCAGTATATTCTAAACACAATAGACATGTTACGCAGATCAACTTTATAGCACGCATCCAGTGGACACTTGCTTAATTGTTTAAGTATCAGGAACCTACCCAGAAATAATGTTTCATATAAGGTACTGCACATGTGGTACAACCCTCCACAAATAAATGTATTTGTGGTTTTCATCACTGTCAGGTTGAAAAGAGCTATGGAAGTCTACTTAGAAGAGTTAAAGCTACCCTTGATTTTTTTTCCCCAGAATTCCCCTTCCTGACACCTTTCATTGTCTTTACTCTGGGTTGGGGGATAAGAACAATCTGCTAAGAAGAAACCTTAGAATTGACCCAGAAAAGTGCTGAGCCTTCATGTTGAACTATTTTGAGGGACAAAATAGTCACAAACTGAAATGCAGAAGATTCTGTCTGAACTTCAAAAAACCACTTTTTTACTGTGAGGGTGATCGAGCACTGGCACAGGTTACTCAGGGAGGTTGTGGTGTTTCCATCCTTGGAGATATTAAAAAAACATCTGGATGTAGTCCTGGGCAACTGACTCTAGGTGGCTCTGCTTGAGTGGGGGGCGGGTGGACAAAATGACCTCTGGAGGTTCCTGTCAACCTCAACCATTCTCTGATTCTGTGACACTGCCTTTCTACATGTCTATGGTCTGTGTCAGGCAGGTACAGTGTTTATCAACATGGGAGATGTAGTTAATTAACATTTTACATCATCAGTACATGTAAATAGTGTATTCTACCCTTATATCTGACTACAGAGGCTGTAGAGGTTGTGAAGAGAGAAATTTCCAAAGATAGGAATCTTGGACTAGGTAAAACCAGTATGCCACATCTGGGTGGATCCACAAGGACATCTGGGACATCCTAGTAGTCCTGAGTATCAGCTAGTATCGATAGAAGAAGTTGCACCTTCATGACAATGCATTACACATCAAGAACATTAAGCAGTCCGATTGTCTGAAACTTAGGAAAATTTATCTTGGACAAGTGGCACAAAACTCACAAATCAAGTAATGAGATACGAACTGAAAGGATTAAGCCCTCTGCATAGCTCCTCAGGGGAATAGGCTTGACAGGTTTGAAGAAAATAGTAAGAAACCTATAGGTAGCTCCCACCCCCCCTACAGATATACAGATCGCAATGTGTCAATAAAGAAAAAAGCTACAAAGAGCAACAAATTATCTGACAACGCTGAATGAGATCAGAAAGACTACTCACACGCACTCACTGTTTATGATAAAGAAGTTTCTCTCTACTGTCTTTATAAATAGGATCCTTCCCTTGATATCTGATTTTGGAATAATTTCGGAATCATTTCAGAGACTACTAACTTGTTTTGTCAGGTTTGTAATTATTTCCAGAATTGACATCAGCTCCAGTTTTAACAAGCACTAACAATGTAAGCTCTAATGTGCCCCAACCAACAGACACATTCCCAGAATCTTAAACCCACCCAGTCCTGTTTAAAATGACACATGATGTCATTTTTCCAGCATATTAAATTTAAAACCATTTTGAAAATAAACAGCTCAAAACCTATTGCACCAATGATGTAGAAAGTGTGTCGATGATCAAAGAACTCATTCAAGGCTACCAAAAAAAAATAACCAAACTTTCCCTTACCTTTATTTTCCTAGACTTTATGCTTTGCTGCATTTTTGGTTTTTATATTTCTATTCCAATATGAAGGTTATAAAGACTGTGGCAGGTATGTAAGGATTGCTTATAAATGGTCCAAAAGGGAGGACCAACAACAAAAAATGATGGTTTAACAGATACATGTTCTTCTCATGCTTCTACTTTAGTGCAAAAGGAAAACTTTTTTGCTCAGTCAGCAGCATTGCATTGCAGGATTTTATGTACCCACGACAGAGGAATCAGACCAGATGTCTCTCCACTTCTAAATATGTTTTTGGTTTTTTTCTCTTTTTAGTAAAATAACTATTGTTCTTACTGTATCTGACACATAGGGAGGCATAGTGGCAATACTAGTGTGCATACACTAACTGCTATTTTGAATAGTTGTTCTATTACTACCAGAAGATTGATTTCATTGACTATTAACCTTATCAATTCCCTCCCTACCCCATGGAAAAGACACCATTACTGTTTTCTCTTATAATTTTTGCATTCATAATATGTAAATCCAGTGTTATTTAGTCTAAGTTGAGTCCAAACTTTTCTTTTCTAGAGTGTCTACACAAACACTAAAGCAGTACAAGACCTTATATACCTGGCAGCTTTATAACAGATGCCTAACAATGGGGATGGGCACCTAGCATTATTTTTCAGAGCTATTTTGAGTTCAGGTCCCAGCCGCAAGGATGGGATGGATTGCATCTGGCTGGAGCTCTTGTAGGAACTGAGCAGTAATAGTTTTTTAACCAGCCACAGGAATCAACTGGGTGGAGATGTTCAGATCTCTGCCAGCCAGAGCATCACAACATCTTGTTCAGGGGTTGAATTCCTGCCTGCCTTATGGTTATGCAGAACAATACCAGGAAGTTTATCAAGCCATCCAAAACATCTGTCTTGGCATCCTGATATTTTTATGATAAACTGGGGAGGGGGGAAATAGCATTTGGTAAATATTACAATTTTTCTGTTGTTGCTTTCCGAGTAACATTATTCTCTTGTTTTAATCAAACTGTAATTCCATGTTGGTAGAATATTCTCATGAGTGACTTTTTTTTAATGTCAAAGTAAAATAGCTCATTTTGTTTCTCACAACAAGCTAGAATTTTATGTCTATATCAGATAAATATGATCTTTATTCCCATGCACAAAACAACCAGAAAAACTTTAAAGTTTAATTCTATTAGGATTGAAGAATATAGCAACTGTTGTCCTGAGTTTGTTCTTCAGTTTCTTCATTAACTATTTTTTGTTTTGTGGAAGGTGTGGTGCTCTTTTTTTTTTTTTTTTTTTTAACATCTAGTCTTTACTCCTTAGTCTGGTGTCTTCAGTTCCTGTCTGTGTCCTCTACAGCGACAGAGACAAAAAGGTAGTTGTGTGAGCTAGAACGTCAGCGCCTCATTGGTTTTGTTATAGATCTGTCTCTGACTAGATATAGTAGAGAGAAAAGGTAAAACAGGAATAACAGGTATTACGAAGACTGATATCTCTTGCAACCTATGGAGACTGCAGTGAAAAAACTGCAGAGCTTATTACATCGCAGCTGAGGTAGAACAGACTACAATGATGGTGTGGATTTAAGTACTCAGCTGTCAATTTTAGCAAATAAAGTAGTGTCTACCACTATTATTTTTTATGACTTTCAATGGGGGATTTTCTGCAAAAGCATTGCTACTTTCTGAATATCACTGATCACTCCATATGGAATTAATAAAACAGAGATGAAGAATTAAACTCAATATTGAAAACAAAAGTCAACATTAATGGTCTCAGTATAATTCATAACATGAACATTTAAAGAGAAGAACACTCCTTATTCTTTTCCTTAGAAAGGTGAAAACTAATTCCCAGGTTTACATCCGCATTTCCTCTGAATAGATTTCATTTCAAGCTATAGGTGTAAATTCAACATAGGATTACACAGTGGCAACAAGTATGCACTTTGATGATAAAGCTGTGTAAGGGATTTGTAAAATCTGCCAACCGATGGCACTTGCAGCCAAGCCCCTTCAATTTTTGGGGCTCTGGGAGAACAGAGATACCCTTTCAGTAATAAATTTCCCTCTTAATAAAAAGGTGTTTACCCCAAATTGGAACAAAATTCATAAATTTGAGCTTTTTCATGGAACGGAAATTTTCAAAATGTTTTGTTTTGGGAGAATGAAATGGAATATTTCAAAAATTCCAAGCCACAAAGCCAGCTGGCTAAATGTCTTAGACAGAAAGCACACCAGACCATGGATTCAGCTGCTCCGAAGAGTGGGGAGCCCCATAAACCAGCAGGGAGGCCCAGTTTGCCCGGCTGGCAGACTGGAGTCTGTCAGGCACTTCAGCGAAATTAATGTGTTCCTGCAAAATTATCTCATTTCACTGAATCAGAATTTTCCAGGGAAAACCAATCCATCAGACGATTTGTCTAATTCTATTGTTCATGCTCGACGCAGGAATAATTTATTGTCTGTTTGCCAATGGCTTCCGTACTCTTTTGCAGAATTTATGGCCACACCACAATGGGTGTTTGTGTTGCTATTGGGTAACCCAACAGAAACAGCATTCACAGACCCTGCAATGCAACTCCTGCCCAACGCTAGCAATGGGGAAGGAGGTAAGTTCCGTGTGCCCACTATGTCCTGAGGGTTGTTCTTGCCTTCCCTGTGGTTGAGTATGAGAAATGAGCAAGTACCTCATTACAAAAGGAGGTTATTGAGTTCCACGTTTAGTGTAGGAGAGAGAACACGTCTTTTAGTTGAACAAAGGAAAAAGAATGAAAAAATTGGTTCTGCCACTGCTATGACAGCTTCAGAAAAGCTCCAGTATATTTTCTTGTGAAAATAAAAAAAAATTACATTTCTGTCACATTCCCTTAAAACAACACCACCTGTCATTTGTATTAATGCCATTCAATTTATATAACATACGTACAGGCCTAAGGCAGAGGAATTTGCAGAGGCTGATACAGAAGGATCAGAAAAAAAATCAAGTATTACATTAGTAATTAATGTTAGAAAGTCGAAGATGAACAAGATAGGATACATTTTTGTAGACTCTCACTATTAGAAATGAGTTGGAGATATCAAATAGTGCTTTAGACGGTATCCTTAAAACTATCCTGAAAAAATCCCAAGTGAAGCAATAAATGTTGCAACAGAATTCAAAAAGTGGAAGGGTGATTCCCTGATCTCAGCAATTAAACTTCAGGGATATATTAAAAGGGCCCTGAAAAGTGAATTTTTGTTGCTTGTTTTGGAAAAGCAGAACACTTTTAAAAGTTACTTGATCAGGAGGGTATGTAATCATTCCATATTAGTTTGTTGGAAAAGGCATTAACAATTGCAGTGGTCCAGTGATATTTTTTTTAAATTCTGTGCTGATGAGTTTTGACATAGAAAACATTTTTTATGGGACATATATAAAAATGGAGTGGAAAATCTTTATCATTAAACCTATCCACTACACTTTCTTGACCTCTTCTTTGAAAAGTGTTAGGTAACAACTAAATTCTTGAATAATGTACCATCTAATGAATGTCGCAAACACATCAGTTTCTAAAAAAATTTTAAATTTTCTTCTTCATTGGAAAAGAGTCCAAAAAAATTACTTACCTTCAAATGTGGAATCTGAATGTGTACCTTGCCAATATGGAGAAGGCGGTGCTCTTTAGATCATTTGGCTCTTTAAGATTGAAAAGTGATATACACTGATCATTTGTCAAAATGATATAAATATCTGAGAAGGTGTTTTTTTCTGATGGAGAAATAAACAAAAATGAGAAAAAGTTCTGACTACAGGTAACAAAAATGTTACTGATTTTTTCCACAGTTCTTACACACTAAAAAAATATAGTGTAAGTTCACATAATGAAAATGAGCATATTCACAAGGAAACAAAAAATTTAGATTTTACCTTAGTTCTTGCATGTTGTTATTGTACTCCCAATATCTATAACTTTAAATGCCACGATTTGAGGAAAAATATAGATGTTAACAGAGTTTATGACTTTTTAAAGAAACATAGCTTATGTTTCCGGGATCCTATCCTCATTTGCCTTGAACATTCATGTTGTTCTAATTGTATCACATATAGAGATTCCCAGATGTTAAGTCTGTATTTCATTATGTATAGAGTTTGTGTAGCAGAAGTCATCACAAACAGCTAAGTAGCTTGCTTAGAATGCTAAAGAGCATTCAAAGAGTGATTGCAAGAAATTGGCAGGCTAGCTAACATGGAGTGCACCCAAGGTGGCCAAAATACCACTGGAAAGCGTGAGAACTCCCTAGAGCATGCACTTCATATTAACACTAGCAGGGTTTCACTGCTAATGGTGTTTCAGACTTTCTCATTATTCAGTATGTTCAACGGATACTATGTACTGTGGTGCTCAGGGATGAAGGAATACACAAAACACATTATTCTATTCATTTTCCATGCTGCAAACCATAAAAAAGGTATTGACTCTTCTAAGTGTTTCAGCAGGTCTTATGTGAGCAAGATTTTGTGCCACTTTTATGCATTTCAGATGAAACGGTCTCATGGAAATACTTAACAAAAGAAAATGAGAACTCGAAGGACTCCACTTTTCTCAGCCAAAGTAGAACAACATTATCAGCAACACAGAAAACTGCAGTTTTTCAGTGATCTGGCCCCTGAGAATCATTTCAAAACTGAAGAAAGTGAGATTTTTATGTGAGAGTTCATGAAGGATTTATATTTTATGTGTGGGATTTTAATCATCTAAACCAAATCAAAAGGAATTAGTATAACACAGGATATTATAGTTAGATCCACAAAGTTTTGTTTGTGTCCATGAAAACTAGCCGGTGTTAGTACAAACTCAAGTTAGTGGAGGTGGTTTTTGTGGCACCTTATGGGATATTGGGGGGTTGGGGGATACAGATTATCTCAACATGTAAAACTGAAGTCAAATAAATATCTTTTGGTTTGACAAATCCCTGGAAAAACAACACCTTCTCAAAATGTACTGAAATATATCTGTTAAATCCAGAATTAGTTGAGTTCCCTGAAAAGATATTTAAAGTATTTGTTTAATAAAGTGAGCCGAGCCCCAGGTACAGCCTATCCAGTTATATATGCAGTAGTATTTTCATATATTACAATTTGTCAGTAAAAGTTACTCTAAGCACATACTCAAGGAGACAGCTGCAGTTCAAGATCCAGAATTCAGTCAGGTTTTTGGTTAGCCATTTAAACAGTGCAGGAAAATCCCTGCCTCTGTGGAATCAAAGAGTCAAAGGACTTGTTGACTTCAGGGCAGTCAGAATTTTACCGTAACTGCTTTAAAGCCTTACTCCAGCCCTTAGCCCAAATTTCTCTGTGATTTCAGAGGTCAGTCTTGGGAGCTTCATAGATCAGTGAAGCACACCCCTTAGGCTGGAGAATGCCGATGTAGACAAGGTGATGGGGGTCCCCATCATTTGTGCAGCCAGTCCGCTCCGCACCCCACCGACCCGCGAGCAGCACCAGGGTTGACCTGCAGCCAGCTGCTTAAGAACAACTTTATTTACTTCTGTTCTAAACTTGCATCATCAGCTGAACACCTTTTCACTTGTACTCATTTCAGCTGCGTTCAACTAAAATAATAGCTGATAAGTCAAGAAAGAGTGCCAACTCCCCACTGACAAAGTGCAGCTGGAACACAGTAACCCCAGAAAACCAGACTGCTCCTGGAGTTATCAGATCAAAGTGTAAAAAAGTGGTGAAAAGTACAGACAGACTAGTTATGAACTATGCAGATAAAATGTAGTTTGACCACAGAACAGCTTTCAGAGAGAGGTGAAAAGCAGTTCAGGACCAAACTCACTTTATAGCGTTCAGCTCCATTCTGTAAAACCATTAGTCTCATCAGATATGTTTTCCAACCAAAGTTTCTCTTTTAAAACCAACAACCTGAATAAATTCCAGTGTTTTCTTCTCACTAAAATGATTTTACCTTGTGAACTATTTGTTAATCAACTATTGTTCCTTTACATTGTGACATATGTCACAACAGAAGCAGAAGCAGATGGAAAAAACATGGTATCGATGGCAAAAATAAAATACTTATTAATAAACGTAATGCTGTCTCATTTTAAGTGGCCTAAATTTCAAAGCTGACAATCAAATAAGATTTGGAATTAAACTGCACAATGGGATGTTTTCAGAAGTATTAATTTTTTTTACATTGAAATGTACCTTCATTATCTCATACATTAAAAAGTATATTCAAGCATCCTGCAAATTTTAATTATGATTTAAAAAAACACCAGGATATCTATTATATAACATACTTGCATGTCATTCCTAGGCTCAATGCCAACAAGTGTTTCGATAGGACAAGGGGTAATGGTTTTAAACTAAAAGAGGGTAGATTTAGACGAGATATAAGGAAGAAATTTTTCACAGTGAGGGTGGTGAAACACTGGCACAGGTTGCCCAGAGAGGTGGTAGATGCCCCATCCCTGGCAACATTCAAGGTCACGTTGGACGGGGCTCTGAGCAACCTGATCTAGTTGAAGATGTCCCTGCTCACTGCAAGGGCGTTGGACTAGATGGCCTTCAAATGTCCCTTCCAACCCAAAGTGTTCTATGATTCTATGAAGTGATACTCATAATTACTAGGAATTACAGAAAGGTTTACCAATAGGCTAAAACTCAAACTTGTCTTGGGCAGCTTCAGAAGAAAGAAACAGAGCCCAAAGCAGGGGTTGGAGATGGGAAACATGGGAAACGGGAAACACGGGAAACAGGAAACATGGGAAACCATGGTCTATATTTCTCTCCAGGCCGAAGTCAGAAAACATATTGTAAGAAGAGACTCTCCATACAAATACTCTCTCCTAATTCTCCACAAATTCCAAAATTTACAACACAGTTCATCCAAAGAACAGGGCAAGTTGGAGGTGAAGTAGAACAAATATTAAGTGATAAAGATCGATCAAAGTAAAGTTTACCAGATAGTAATATATTTATTTTTAACCTTCTATGAATTAGGAAAATAATGTTATTAATCATTCTTATATTATAAGTGTGCAGTCTAGAGACTGGTGAAATACATCTAGCAGTTTGGGAACAGGCTTCTTTCCTTTCAATCCATTTCAAGTATCTGAACCAGAAGAGCAATGCTTATATAATAAGAAAGTGAGAGAGGTGAAAGAAAATGCCTGCGAAGTCTAGGAAGTAGAGTTGGGCATGAACAGTTTTGCTAGGTCATGAAGGAAGACAAGGGAAGGTAAATAAAAAGACAGTTATCTGGTCCATGATCAACAGAACAGGACCTAATTATTTGAATTTCCAGATTGTAAATTATTTTATAAACCTGAAGATCCTCTATACAATGTGGTGCATTCTTCTGCGAAGGACTCTCTTAATTCATAAAGATACATTGAACATTTTTTAAGATAGTCTCAGGGCACTGAGAGCAGTGAGCTAGAAGCAAAATCTGAAGCACACTTTCTTCATCCAGGAATCTGGTAAGTCAAAACCCATGGTGATATTGATAGTGATCAGGACTAAGACATTGACACCATGCTTTGTACATAATTAAAGAACAGAGAAAATGTGGACTCCAGAAGACAGGGACTTGCAAAGGGAAGTCCCACTCTGAAGCCAATAGAAAACGAGTCAGAATTGCAAAAATCTTTCCTCAGTGACCTCATCATCCCATTCCAAGTGTGCACAAAGAATGTAGAGCTCTGAAATGCATGAAGGTAAACTCTGACTTTTAATCAATGTAAACAAAATGTGAAAAACATTTTTTCCCGTATTTGTACAAAAGGACTGAGCTACAAAACACTGGCTGTAGCAAAAGTGCACTCTCTTGCGGACTTCAAAATGTACCTTTGTCTTTTTACCTGTTTTCGACGCAAGATGATCATAAATACATTCACTTTGCTGTTCCCTCTTCCTCCAATGACTTCCTAAGCAGTAAATTATACTGTGTCTCTAGTCCTCTAAAGTGCAAGCCAGCTTCCACATGATAAAATTAATGAGTAGTGTTGCTAAGAGCCAGGTATGCCAGCCTAAATGAATCCTCTCATAGGAGCTTGGACTTTGGACCATTAACCGTGGGTAACTGTCATGGCAATTTTATACACAGAAACAGATGTCCCTCCAGAACTGACTTCATATTTTTAGTGTGCAGGTACCAGGAATTACTTTAAAACAAACTTTATACATTGCTTTGAAGGTTGTTCGGCAACAGGAGCGGAGATGTAGACATTTTCACTTTTTATTCTGATTTTATTCAGTAATATTGCTGCTCACTATGGTGGCTGAAGACAAGAGAAGATCGATCTATTCTGTTGTTGCAACGGGCTAAATTTACAAGAGCTTCTCACACACGTGTGTGGCTAAATGCACAGTGCCTCTGAAAGCACACAGAATATGCCAAGGTACTTTATTTCCCTCCCAGACAAAATGTGGCCTTTTTAAAGTGCTCTGGGGAAAGAAAATTAAAGGTGCCAGATGACAGATGCTAAGTGCTCATTGCTTAGCAAACATGCTGAACAAATATCACAAACCTGCAAAGCCGTTAAGTACAGGAGCTCATTCCACTGAAGCCCAGAGCAGGACGACAACTAAAGAGCTAACACTACACGCATGAGAGTACAGCTAAAGGCAACTAAGTTATACCTAAACTCAGTGGGAAGAGACATTTATTTTGGTGTAACTATATCATTACACATTGCTCTATATTACACTTTATATTACACTCCTTTTATTTTAGGATAACGAAACGAGTCATGACAGAAATGGCACCACATTATGAAAATTAACATGACATAACAAAATAAACTCTCACCTATTTTTACTTTCCGCTCTGCAACGAAGGAATGGACCATGCATTCAAGTAGACTCAATTTATTATCATTCAGTTGTTTGTACATATAGCATCCTTAATCCTTGAACCATCGACACTTTATGATGTTAAGGCTGATTAACATAACCGTATACTTCACCATCACTTACTTGCAATGTTACGGCACAGGAGAGTCAATCAGAAGGTGAGAGAGTTGTCACAAAGATGCGTGGAAGGTCACAGGTAGGGAGAAGACATGCCTGTCTGGCTCTCTGCCAAAGGCAAACTACACAGAAAATAAGGAGCCTGCCAAATTCATTGAAGTTACAGGCTCTGTAATAAAGAGGAATTAAGGCATAAGCCAAGGGCACTTGTCTGAAAGCAGAAATGATTTACTTTTCCAGCAGCAAAAAAGTCTCGGTTCTCAATAGAGAGGGGTTTTTTTCCTATTATTTGCATAGAATAATATACCTCACTTACAAAGTATAGTCAATTTGTTTTAGCAGTTCCACCCATGTGCTACCTTGATAAACAAATCTTAGCTTTTGACAAAGTCAATCTATATCTCTGTTATTAACCAACAGAGGATGATTTGCAAAAGGAAAACTGGCCACCTGACCAATCCAAAATATGAATCTAAGGGTAAACCTTTCTGGACACATACTTTATCAGCACTTCAAATGCCATTTTGTACGTTTCAAGGAAAATGCTCTTGATTCTATTGATAATGTAGTATTATGGCGCTCTATTTTTTTAGGAATTATAAAAAACTTCAGATAATGACTCAGGTGAAAAAATGCTGGTAAAATATTAACTCCTAAATTAAGTAAATTTCTCTTAGTGAAGTCAAAATACTATGTCTGGGATTGGGACAGAAGATTTTCCTTCAGAATAAGGACCTGCCAGAAAAGGTACCTATGCAGAAAATAAAAGTAAAATAGGAGAATATAACCTTCACATCAGTACAGGCTGGGGGGTGAAGGGATGGAGAGCAGCCCTGATGAGGAGGACTTGGGGATACTGGTGGATGTAAAGCCGGACATGAGCCGGCAATGTGCGCTTGTAACCCAGAAGGCCAACCATCTCCTGGGATGCATCCAAAGCAGCGTGGCCAGCAGGTTGAGGGAGGTGATTCTGCCCCTCTGCTCTGCTCTGGTGAGACCCCACCTGGAGTCCTGTGTCCAACTCTGGAGCCCTCAGCACAGGGAAGACATGGACTTGTTGGAGCGGATCCAGAGGAGACCACAAAAATGATCAGAGGGATGGAACACCTCTCCTGTGAGGACAGGCTGAGAGAGTTGGGGCTGCTCAGCCTGGAGAACTCTCCAAGGAGACCTTATTGCAGCCTTTCAGTACTTCAAGGGGGCTCGTAAGAAAGATGGGGACAGACTTTTTAGCAGGGGGCCCAAATATAAAGCACAAAATGCAAGATTAGGGGCCAGCAGCAAAAGAAGATTTTGAATCCTGCTTGTGAAAAAAAGAAAAAACAGGAGATGAAAAAAATCAGTTTTTCATCTCTATAGCTCTCTGGCAGAGTTAAATACTAAACCGCCTGTTGTGGTCAGTGGTCAAGTAAGGTTCAGAAAATCAACACAGATAAATGACAAGATATGGATATGCTCCCCTCACACCCATGTTATTCTTGCCAAGAGCTCTGGAAAGTGGTGTACTCAAGCATTCAGATGAAGGCCAGTGTTTACTGGAATCTGCTGTGAATTGCAAGAGGATATGTATATTATTAGGCCTCAGAACATTCATTGGCTCCATCTGGGGAAATAGTTTCCATACTCTCAATGCAGGCTGTAGCCCCCGAAGGCAATGTTGCAAAGAAAACCATTTAAATGAATAGGAGTAACACTTGCCACAAAGTGAGCCAATAAAGTCACAAATTTGACAATAAAATTACAAAAAGTGGGCTGCTAACCCACAGCAGTTCCAACCCAGAGCTGCTGTCAGATAATTTCCCGAGGCAGATTTTGTCCCGAAGTCAGTTAGAAGTCATAGTGGATTTAACTGCCCCAGAAAAACAAAACAAAACAAAACAAAACAAAACAAAACAAAACCAAATCAGAGAACAGGGTGGTAAATCCACATTCTTTCCTAGTGCTTCTGTTTCAGTCTGTATAACAAGTCCTTGTTTTGTCATATAAGGTGGTAACACTGGCTAATGCACAGGTAGCCCCTTGATCTTCAAGCAAACACAGCTGTGGGTCAGGCAGGGGGTCTCAATAGCCTTCTTTGGTAAATGACACAGGAACATCTGTTAACAACTGGCAGCCTTTTCAGCCCTGCCTGGAAAAAAATCTTTTTCCTCACTTTTAAATATATCTTTGTCATTGTGTGTTAAATTGTGGATTATTCTGACGTTGAAAGTTTTCAAAATTAACTAGTCTTTATTCAATTTGAGAAATGGCAAACACACTCAGGCAAAGCTGTAAAAAAACCCAAAAAACCAAAAAAACAACAAAAAACACCCCATCAGATTTTGACTTTTCAGAGCAAACCCATTTGATGTTCAGTTCAGAAATTAAGCCTGTGCAAAGGATAAATTATACGTCCAAGTGTGAATCTGAGTATGTTATCAGTGAGCTCAGGTAGGACAAATGGATTTTCAATATTTGAAGAAAAAAGGCAATACAGAGCCTTAACTAAATTCCTTTTTGAACTACTTATATATCTGGACATTTTTTTCCTGTTATGGACAGAAGCTATTCTTCCTTTCTTTAGTTAAATATTAAAACTCAGATTTTTATACGGTATCCCTGATGCTACTGAGAAAACATATTTTACATTCTGCATACATGGCTGCTGTAGATCTTAGCTGTATAGCAGAGAAGTATCATTCTCTGTGTAACTCACCTATCTTAGAAAGCATATATACAACCCACATTAACAGCTTTTAGCTTGAATATTCAGGCAGTGACAGTGTCTGCAAAGCCTTGCATGTTCATTTGAGTGCACCATGTGGGAAAAAGAATCTTCAGCAAAATCCTAATCTCAAAAATGTCAGGAGAAAGGTTTGGTTTTGCTTTTTTTTATTTTTCATTTTAGCTTGTGTCATTTATCCTGTACTCTTAAATGAAGGAAGTTGCACACACACCATTTCCCCATGAAAAATGCCTTACTATTAAATTAACATTAAGATGTTGAGGGAGAAGAGTCACCCCTATCATAGTTTACATTGGGAAAGACAAGTGCATTAACATTTTGAGCAAGCCACAGTGTTCTACTGAGCTGATTCGAATGTACAGGAAATAGAGAAGTAGCTAGTCACATTTTACGGAAAAAAGCTGTCAACGTGGGCATATCAGCCAAGAGATACTTATATCCTTTCCTTTTCCTCCTTCCCTCATCTTCCCCCACCCCAGACTTTCTCTTGTCTTAGGAGTTTTTGTTTGTTTATTTCATTTTGTTCCTTAGGACACAGATAAGTTTTCTAAATAAATCCATCTGCTCCACAATTGTTGCTTATTCTCACACACATATGTATGTGGTCTATGCCCAGCACTGATTCTCAGCATTAGCGTAGGACATGGGATGAGAAAACTGACTATAAAAAGAACAAGAAATTAGAAAGCTTAAGTTTTCCCAGTCCATTACTTATTCCCCTCACTGAATGCATTAGATAATGATTGGTAATGATATAATTTGGCCCAGATTCGCAAGTGTGTGTGCCAAAAATCAGTGGCCTGATTTTCAGAAGTAAGGAACTCTCTCCAAGACACACAGACATATTTGATGAATATGTAACATTTTTAGCAATGGGCAAAAGTTGCAATGTCTAGATCTGCATTTAGACCCCACCAAAGCTAGAATTCAGTTTGGATCATACCCAAATTTTGGCAATTATTTGGAAATGAGCTCCCATCAGATAAGAAAATAATATTGTCTGCAAAAAAAAAAAAACACCTGCTCTTACAAACTTCATGTTTGCCCTGCCAAGACTCTCCCTGAGTCAAGCAGCTCTTCATCGTCTGTAATGTGTAGAATATCTTTGTACAGTTTATGAATTTCTAGTGGGGACGCACTGAATCTCGGATTGCAAACTTTGAGTGTAGAGCTTGTCTTATTTTTCTGTCATCTCTTAAGTGCATATGGAAATAAAAACAGTAGCAGGTGACAGGACAAACTCTTACAACTGTCAAGCAGAGGCCAGGAGAATTTAAATAAGTGCTGATGAAATTAAAAATATGGATGCAGAAATATGAAGTGATTAATGTGTTAAATTCATCAGTGTGCTGGTATCGTGAAACGCTCTCAACATTAACCTGTGTCAGTGGAAGCCAATCTGCCTTAAATTCCCAGCAAGCTGCTTCACAGTCGCTTGTCAGGCTCCCTTAAACCCATCAACTGCCTTTAGCCAGGCATGATTAGAGGAGGCTCACTGAAATGTGGAGAACCCCAGGTTACTCTGCTTTGGCCAAAAAAAGAGATACTTCACAAGCCTAGAAAGCAGTCCTGGTCCTACCAGTGAAAAATGCATAAAGATAGTGGTGCAAGCATCTTCCAATTCATACACTGTTTGAAAGGACTATACATATTTATATAAAAGCCCTGGTTCCATTGTCTACATACATTTATATATGCTATGGATACAGAAAGAGTGCATGAGGTGCTCTCACAGAACAACAATACTTTTTTAAACCATAGCTTGACTATACAGAATACATGACAATGGAGAATAAGGTTGACATTATTTGAATTATAACCTTTTTGAAGTAGAGAATGTCATTTTCTGTATATTTAGTTACTAACAAAATAGGAATAGTTTTCACTGCCATTTCCAGGCATTGTAATTACAGCTCTAACTATATGTATTATAAACCATTGGCTCACAGTGTTTTTTCCCAAGTATTTCAAAGCCATTTTCAAAAGTATATTATTAAAATTATAATTTTAAAAAGAATACCTTAATGTTTCTAATTGTTCATACCAAAGCTAAACACATATTTATGACTATATGAAACATTTATGACTAAGTATTAACCCATCCATCCGCCAGATTTATACAACAGTCATGACACCTATCATATACTTTGCATGATTTAGTCATGTCCAGAAATAGCTGAGCAATATCCCGCATAACAATATTCCTTGAAGTGTATCGTTAGGTGTTTGTTAGTAGAATTAGAGGGTCATTTCCATCAAAGTTTTGTGTATAGCACTTGTAGGCCCATCCAGTCTATATTGCACAAGCAAGTGTGAGGAACAGGATATCTGGCAGTTGCACAGAGTTTTTCATAGACTACGACAAAGTAATCTAGAACTCTACATATATGTTTTTATGATTAACATGAGCTGAGGTCTGCACTGCCACAACTATACAGTGATTATTCCCCAGGCTAGAGAGTTTAAACTCTATAAACTCTGTGGATAAACATTTTGCTGCAGTGTAAACATATCCTTAGGGGCAAGTTCTCACCATATGGATGCATAAAAGTTAACAGGAATGTGTCAATAATGCTAAAATATGGATCAGATTTGTCCATAAGATTTTGGCCAGATTGTGGTTCTTAACAGAATCAAGAAAAAAAGTACATATTTAAGTCTAATTATTTCATTGTGTTTATATTTTCTTTTGAAAACACCAAATGGATTAGACCATATGGACTTAATAATTATGATTTCAAACTGGACTCATTTTTAGTTATTAAAGAATGACAAAGCACCTTACATGATAAACTTTGAATTCTGTAATGTATTGAATTCTGAATGTAAAGGCTATTCCAGCACCAGAAAACTTTTATATTGAGAAATCCACTCCGAAAAATCCTTTTCTAATTCTAAGATTTAGAAAGATTCTCATTTACTATTATTATTTAGAAACAATCTAATTTACTCAGGAGTGAATTTATGTAGCAAAGTACCCACACATTAAAAATATACTTCATGATGGAAACCCTGACTCAACTCTGACTATAACATACCCAGGAGCACCATTATAATAATGAAAACCTCACTTGAGATGTCCTGTCTGCATACGTACATTCATTTTTAAATACCAATTCAGAGTCAACAAAATGACAGGTTCAAACAGCTTATACCACAAATTCCTAGCAACCTACAGAATTAATTCGCTTATCAAGAAGACTTTAATCCTGCTTCCAGTGCTTATGAATCATCGTAAAATCCGTGATTTATGAGATGAATTCTATAATTCACAGTATAGCTTCTGTACTATGAAAATAAAACTGTAGGGTTGGACACAATATGGTTTGACTCATTCAGTTTAATCAAGCCGTAAATCTCTGGGACTCTGTAGAGCCAGCTCTGGCTCAGATCTCTTAGAGGACCTCTTAGCTTAAAGATTCAAGGTGGATGCCACATTTATTTCCAATCTAGATTTATTTCTTCTAAAGCCATGTGCTTTCAAAATGGCAAAACATTACTTTGCCAAACTGAGAAATGCCCATTATTAACCCTGCCCTTTTTTGTATGTTAGCTTTAGGAAAAGGCTGTAGGGTGCATGTTGCTCAGAGTCCCGCTGCTCCGTGTTTCAGTTGCTCTCTGGAAGGTTCCTTAATGCATTTCTGCAGAGTGAGGTTTCATGAGGTAAGAGAAAAAGTAAATAAAGTCCTGAATCTCTGTGGGCAAAAAGTGTTTTGCTGTAACGGCAATGCAAAACGCAAAATAAAAAAATGTTCCAAGTTTTGCTTAAATAAAAGACGACAAGAATTTAAGCAAACGGTACCAAAAAAATGGACTGTCTTCAGTAATATGGCTTTGAATAAAGCACTGAAGAAATCTGTTGTGGAATTGAAATACATGAAGAATGTATCCCTTCTTTTTCTCTAAGTGGGACTGTAATGCTGACAAGCAGACACTGAAAAGTGGATGTTTATAGCGTGTCTTTGGAAAACGTACTTTCAGCAGTCGGATTTGCCAGAGGAGCAAGATGGAATCCCCCATTACCACAGCCTGCTGCAGTCGGTGTCATGTAGCAGGGCGAAGTCTGACCCACAACACACTAACCTCTGCCGCATCGTGGCCGCTGATGTCCTCACTGTAGATCCTTTTCTCCTGGTCGTTGTGAAAGGAAATGTTGTACAGTTTGGCTACAGCCTGCTGACTGCTGACAAGCTAATCCCCCGCGGCAGACTGGCTCTCCCCCTCACAAATGCGCTCGGGCTGTGTTTGCTGTCAGCTGAACAAACTCTGCAGAGCTTGTACGTACCGTACTTTGAACTCTGGTGTTAAAAATGGCCTAATGATTGCCTTCACTTAGGCGCCGGTGGAGCTGAGGTGATGTCAGTGTCTTTTTATTATTATACTGCTAATAATCTCCACAAACTCAAGAGCCCTTTTCTTAAAAATTGAATGCAGAAAAACAGATTCATATAATCCTCACAACTTCATATAAGGAAATTAAATAGCCACAATACCCTACATTCTGCTGGAAAAATCTAATTTTAAGGGCAGTCCACGACAACCCCCGGCTTGCCCACAAGTGCATGGGATGAGTAACGTCACTTACAATGCTCTGCTTTCCCCCACGCAGTCTGGCTGTGGGCTTCTCCTGCCATGGTGCAAAGCCCCCTCGGGGCAGCAGCAAGCTGTCAAGCTCCATTCTAGTTGTGCTAATCACATCTAGCTCATATCAGATGAACACAGAGGAACCTTGCACCGACGCTGCGTGGCAATACTGACGGTAGCACGATGGGTAGATATTTATGTTCCCTGACAATGATGGACTAAGGGGGTTGCAGGCAAAGTGTTGATTAGAAGAATAAATAAATAAATACAAACAAAAAAATCGATCTAGTAGCCTAGATCTATTGTGCTAATGTTTAGTACAATTATCTCTCACGAGGCTCAAGCCCAGATTGCTTCTTGATCCTGTCGGACCATTTAAGTGAGGGGAGGAGTTTTGTCTCTTTGCTGAAGTTTGCCTTCTATGCAAAGACACTAAGATGTTTGCACGTCAGGCTATAAAATATTATTACCCTGAAAAGCAGTCAGCCTGGGCAACAGTAAGAACTGGTACCTCATCATTATTCATTAAGTCCAGATTTTGTCACAGTAGTTTTTACCTCTAATAGGGAACCTGTCACTTTGAGCAAGGAAGACTTGAGGATGCAGGAAAAAAATTGGTGATTCTTTATCAGTAATTATGTTTTTCACAGGTCCAAAGTTTGAGCTGTCAGAGTAAGACATGAAAGAGTCTACCTCTTACCCGCTTTGGATGTTTGCTGTTTATTATGGCTCAGTATTTCCTCCAACTAAAAATCTAACATTTAGTGGGGTGATTTAGTTGACAGTGAATGACAGATCCTTGTCAGGGTCCCCATCATGTTTCCCTGGCAGGGCTAAAATTCACCTCTCATATTGATTTCTAAAAATTAAGTGTGAATGAACTAGTAGAACAGGTTGTTTTTTTCTTGTAGAATGGGGTGTTCATGTAAAAAAAAAGTTCTTAAATTTACTGATCTAAACTATTTGCTAAGTTTGAGTTAGATATAAAAAAAATGTCTTCATGACAAATTTTAAGGTAGATATTTACAATCTGAGAGGTTAGTAATACACATAGTATACACTACGTTTTCAAATGTAGCCAAATAATTTTTGAGTATTACACTCAAAAAAAAAAAGGAAACAAAAAACTTGACTAACACAGCATTTGATTTTCATATCTTTCCATAACTTTCAGCTGTTTTAACTTGGAGGCAGTAAATTTCATTTGTTAATAATTGTTCCTCATCATGTTTGAGCATAAGTTATACCCATCTATCTGGGGAAAAGAGTTTCTTAGGTACAGGATTTGTAGGGAAGGAATAATAACAGCTTACAAAATGCAGTGAACCACTGATGTAAAATCCTCTTATTGTGTAATAAATGGTGAAAAGGCTTAGACAACTACTTTCACAGTCAGCTTTAGTCATTTGTCAGCTTTATTTATGGTTTTCTCACTGCGCAGACTAGGAATAATCTCCTGCCTGATGAATGCGAACAGTCTGGATTGAGAGTTCTGGGGCAGGAAGGACAAGAGGAAATAGTGAATTACTGGCATATGCAGAGGTTTGGGCTGGTGCCAAGTGCTGTGCAGGTTTGGGATTATAATGCAGTTCCCTGTTTTTCAGCAAGCCCTTTGCCCATGATTGTATTTGAGCATGCCGTGCAGGTTGTGTCCTTCAGAGGCTCAGCTACATCCCTGGATGAAACACCTCCCTTTCAGAATTCAAACACACTGTGGGAATTGGAGGAATTTTATATAAAACTTCTCCTATTGCTTAACAAAACAGTAGATTCCCAGATATTTTCAGAGTGTTGGATGTTTTGTATATGCTACCCATGTCACTGGGTCTTTGAAAGTGAAATGTTCTGACATCTCCAGCACATAAACCCACATATTCTTAAGGCAATAGGTTTAGAGTTAATTAAACATCCTGGGGATATTTTTGTTAACACTATACTTTATATCTCAGACTAAACATTACTTGAACAGGGATTTTATATGTGTTTCATTCCATTTTATAGCGTTAAGACCACCATTAAAATTGTCAATCATGATCTTATATCAAAAAGTTTGTGAATTTTAATTGAGAATACAATGTTTATAATTATATTGGTCAAGGATAGATGTAAAAGAGATGTGAGAACCTGAAAAGTCTACACCACATCAACGGAAGATGCATAAACACTCTTACTATATAACCCACAAATCAACAATATGAAAATAAATCAGCAAAACTATTAAAGTTACAACATATTGCATAGCTCACATTATCCAAATGTTTTACTTGTTGTCAAAAAAGTTATGAATACCTTCATAATTGCAAAATTTTCAAAAGCATTTGTTGCATACCAAAGCATAGCTATTATTTAGGTCAGCCAAACACGTAATATTCACATGTTAAGGATGATCTCCATTTTGGATTTGCTCTTCCAGCAACACAAAGTGTACACATAGCAATAATTGAACACACTGGCTGAACTGACGAGAGCTTTTGAGGACTGTAAAGCATGGTATGATAAAGCTCATCTGTCACACATGCAATACATTGGTTTTGAGAACAAGGCTCATAATGGATGTTGCAAGTCTGGCTCCTGGGTTCATTTGTCTTTCATAAATCAGAATGGCCTCATCCAGTGTCTTATCCATAAATTGAACCACAGCACAAAGCCTCAGTAATTTCGGTAAATAGACACATTGCAGACTCAGACTTCTCTATTGCAACAGCTCTGACACTATGTCCGTAACTACTATTGCAAACACCAAGTTGCGCAAGCACAAATGCCTTAGTTCAAAACTCAGGTTAAAATCAAGGTATTAGATTTTATTAGATATTAGATATTAAAAAATCTTGTAGTAAAGATAATATTTTCAGAAGCAGACACGCAATTTGAATCCCATTTTCAAAAATTGGTCAGAGACATGTCTGAAATGGGCTTAGGTGTTGAAGTGTTCATGTTCACAACTGCAAAAAGTTAGCTAATTGCCAGCAATTTACCTGGTCTGAAAGAGACACGAAAATTCCTTATACAGTGATTGAAGAGAGTTAAATACCTAACGCCTATGAAAGAAATGCATAATATCCAACTCATAGGAAGGGGAAATACAGAAACTACCATTGAAGAGAAAGCAGTACTAAAATACAGATTCTCCATGACTTCTTTTTTGAGGGGTTGTAGTTTTTTTGTTTGCTTGTGGCAAACCAGGAGTCTGTTGGCACATTTTCTTGATGAAAACCCAGTCACACTACCAAGCATTTTGAGCACAATGTACAAATATACACTGGGTGGTTTAAGTCCTGTAATGTTCTTGCAAGAATTAAATTCCACAAACATTGCATTATTTGCAGCAAATGTTATGAAGGTGATATATGGACAAGTTGTATCTTGGCATTAGTGTGAAAAAGCATGGTAGAGAGAGAAAGGGATCTTGGAAAGCAAAGGGATCACCCACTTAAAAAAATGAGATCCAAAAAGCAGAGCTTTCAGAGAATTATTTGAGTCCAAACAGCCTATAAAATATAGATCTACCATAAGAGAAATGACTGATTTCCCTAAATAATTAAATATGTGTCTGGTTTCAAGCAAGTAACTTTTAAATGGTAAGGATACCCTTAAGTGTCTTACTGATCTTCTGTACTCGGGCAAGGCCATTTGGGATGGAAGAAACAGTGCTGTTTCCATCCTGAGACTTGGGGGGAAAGACTGATGAATGCCTTGATCAGTCAAACTGACAGGACCAAAAAGTTTCTTGATTACCATCACATATAACTCAGTAGAGAACTGGCATGAGCTAATCAGCACCAGCCCTCTTCTGCCTTACCAACAGTTTCTAGGGTTCATAGTGGGGGCTTTACAGGAATGACATCTCTTTTGCCAGTTAGACATGAACTTAGAAAGTCCATAGAAACATGAAACGGAAATTCAAACACTTAAACTAAATCAGTCAAAACTAGTTAGCAATGTTCAATCTCAGGAGCAGTTCCTCCTAAGGTATGAACACCTTGGGCAAACAAAGCTAGTAGCTTTGGTCATGTCATGCTCAGTGGTCAGTCAGCTCAGCCTTTTTGTAGCCTCCCAAAGAACGTATAGACAAAAACCCCAATCAACACTTCCTTCTGTTTTTTCCTGCCTGTCACACTCTGTTTGTCTTTTATCATGTAGATTTTGTAGAGATTTTTGATCTTCTTCAGTTTCCCTTGCTTGGGGAAGCCCATCAGGCCACCACTTGACTTATGTGGCCCGTCACTCTGAAAGCACTGCTTCACATTATGGCAGTTTTCTGTATACCAAGTCACATGCTTTTTCTTTTGCACAAGTCATTTTTTTTGCTTTGCTTTATACATAACCTTATTTATAAAGACCCACCAACATTGAAATGAGTTTCTAAATAGAGCAGACTCTGTCTTCTGTTTTCTGTTGAACCAGCTTTCATCAAGAAATATTTCATTTACCCTGTGCTACATACAGATAGGTCTGAATCGGCATTCATTCTCATTGATTCTTTACTATTTTCGTGACATTTTTCAACAACTCATTGCATTAGGGATAGTAACAACTTGTAAGGGCATGTCTAAATCTAAACTTCACTGCACACTTATGCTCATTATGCTCCTTGGAGATACACACAATTACCTTTTTGTTTGTGATACTCTCCAATAAGACTAATTTGGAGAAGTTAGAAAAAATAGCCTAGACAAGTACGTAGGTGTTTTTTGGAGTTTCTTCAGCCAGCATAAACAAATCTATTCCTGTGTTGCTTAAGATATGGGCAACTTTTCCTGCATCATCAAAACAGACACTTTCTTCCTTTGACTTATTTTTATTTTTGCTAAATATGATAATCCTGTGAAATACCCTATTGTTATAAGCATTCATGTGTCTGATCCTGTGTTATATTTTTCAGTCCAAGAGAGACCTTCATATACACTGTATAATTAACCAGAACACGTTAGAAGACTGGACAGGCTTTTAAAATCAGATTGGAATCTATATAATCTACGTTTTGTTACATTCTAGCCCATCAAAGACATTAGAAAGCATGTCTGAGGACACAAAGATTTATTCTGCGTTCATATTTAATAAAATTTCCATATTTGGGGGGGAATATTTCTCAGATTTTTCCAATTCTGGCAACAAGAATGTTAATTTTGACTTCTCATAAAGATATGAAACTGCAACTGTTAATTAACTAAGGGGCAAGGTATTCTAGAAATGAATGACACTCATTTTTTGGAAGAAAAACCTAGATTCAATTTCTTAATGTTCAAAGAGGCCAGTATTACCCACAGACAATTCAGCTTTTGCAGAATTTGCCATAATACTTCAGGAGTGTAACTTTGTTCTGAAAAAGAGTGTTGAAAATCTGTGTGGGTTTTTCTAAAAATATCTGCATCCCAAATCCATTGGATCTTATTTGCATAGCAAGAGTCTCAGATTGTCTGGGGAAGAGACATGCTTGCTTGGTTTTTTTGTTTGTTTGTTTCTCTTGCCTTTTTTTTTTTTTAACTAGATGTTTTCCTATATAAACTACCATTCCCACTATTTTTTTCTGTTTTTCTCATGGGAGAGATTTGCCTCAAAAAATGAAGGAATATACAAACTTGCATCTGAGATTTAGTTGTGATTAATATGGAGACAACCCCTGGGAACAGAAAAGTACAAGGTAATTAAGACAAAAAGTCAAGGAAAAGAAAGACCAAATAGCTAGGAAACAGTGCCTTAAAACAAGGATTGATGGGACTGGCCGCCTTTAGTCTGGGGAAAGAGAAGCTTAAGGAAGAGTAAGTTTTCTGAAATGCCACAGGCTGCCTAGAGGTGTGAAATCTCCTGACTTGAGGAGCGATTAGGTGGCAGTCAGTCAGGGATGGTCTGGGTATCCCGAGTTGCCTCTTGGTGCAGAAGGTAGGGACGGATCGCAAGCCAGCAGCACTGCCCAAGCAACGTCCCATGTTCACTTCCCAGATAAGCAGTTGCTACCCAGACTCTGTAGAAGTCAGGACATGCTGCCTCCCATAGGGCCATGATGCTGCTGACATTAGTTGTTTAGATGAGAGTAGGTGACCCCATATTGCTCTTAAAATTGATTTTTTTCCTCCCCAACTGCCATGTGCTTAATACCTGCTATAAGCCATTTTTGGCCCCAAACCAGAGCTTGTGTGATCTTTTATGATCCCTTTCTGCTCTACAGACATATGATGCAACAATTTCAGAATCATTGTGGTCTACCTGCCCTTCCTTTTGACCTAACTATATCAACTTTTCTTCTAAATACTAGATCTGAAGCTCAGAATTTACATCTGACTAGAAGTTGTTCAACAGCTCTTACTCTTTCAAAAACTAACTCAAAAATTTCCTACCATGTCCTTCAGAAAATCTTTTTTCTCCTCAAACCTAAACATGTTAGAAAGTCTTTCCCTCCATTATGCACTGAATATATGCTACACATTTCTGTGAGGCCCCTTCATTACCAAACACAAATGCTAACTGGGGGAAGTAACATTTTCCACAATGAGTGTGAGATGTAAACACCTGCCAGAACCCTCCTGCTGTGATGCTCCACATAAAATATGAAAAATACTTGGAGTTAGCTAATCCACTCCCAGTTCATCCATTTTCTCAATAATTTATTTAAATCCTTCTGACTGTACATAATTAAAGGATCCAGATTCTTCTTTTTCTAACAAGACTGGCAAAGGCACCCCTTAATATATGTGTGTTAACTGTACAGTATTTCTATTTCTATCTTCTCTCCTTGAAATACACTGTTTTCACAAAGAGCCAGAAATGTCCCCAAGTGACGATGCAGCATCCCTTCCCATTGGCTTCTGTGAGAACTGGGAATAAACCAGACCACCCAGAATCAGAATTTTAAAGAAAAAGATCTCTTCACTTGAAGAGAAGCTTATTACAGGCTCCTTTCCAAGTAGGAAGTGACCTTTAAAAATAGTCTTTAGCAAACCACTCACGCATCGTTAACTTAAACAAACACTATAGCTTTAGCTAAACCAGAGAGTATATTTCCTTCCTGCTGATTCATTCCCAATCATGCATTGTAACAGAGGGGAAGTGGAAGATCCTCAAAGGAAGTAAGCAACAGATGCAAGATGTTTAGAAAGTTATTATAATTTGTTTAAACATTATCCCGGAATAAACCAAGCATTAGCCAAATTAGGGACATCAATCATATTCATAACCAATCTTTTTATCCAGCAAAACTGATCCACATCACAACATGGATACTTTTTCGAAACAAAAGTCAGGATCCTATAAGGCCTTGACGTACATTTGCTCCGAGTTCACTAAAAATGAGAAATGCCCGGAGAAGGTTGTGATTCGGCGTGCAGACAATGGCCTCTCCAAGCTGCCCAGAGTGAGAGATTCATACTTACAAAAACCCTTTCATTTATGCTGGAGACCACAGTTCTTTTTCTGTTCAGTAATATGCACTCTTTTTAAAAACACTGGCCAATTAAAAGAACTAGGCAAAAAATTACTAACCTTCAGTGAAGACTTAAAATTGGTTGGAAATTTGGGGAAGCAAATGGAAACGTGCCAAAACATTACTTTTTTGTTTTAGGTACCTAGTAAATAGTTCTAAGGGATGCATGAAAAGTGACCGGCAAAGGCTTTTTGTCAGCAAACTGAAGTTCACTCTGAGTCTTTCAGAACCTCCCCTGGGATTTTCTTTTTTTTTTTACCCAGAAAAGGTGGATGTGGTGCTCCAAGGGTGTAGATAAGTCAATATGGCACAAAATGGCAGCTCAGTCTACTTCAAATGAGCAAGCTTGTCTACTAAAAGTCACCTGGCTGCAACAGATTGAAGTAAGACTGCTTCATGCTTGTGCGTGAAGAAGGTAGCTCAGGACCTTGACAACACACTAGAAGCGGGTTCAAGGGAAGCAGAAAGCCTGCCATGCTCTGTGTCTACCTACTTGTCTTTTGTCCCATCTGCAGAGTGGCTCCCAGGTGCCTCCCCAGAGTGCCGGAAAAGGGCTCCAGTTGAATTCATGTTCATGAACCACATGTTGAACTCAAGCACTTCAGATGGCTTGTGCTTTGAAGCACAGATTCTGGCAATGCCTGCAAGGGTCTGATAGTCTTCACAGTAGACAAGGTTGGTTTTGTGAGCTTTCCAGGGCATATAGAGCACAGCTCTGGTAATTAAGGCATGCAAATCTTCCTCATAGGAAGATCTCACTCTTTTTCCAGTATCAGTGCAGACGCCTGTGGAGTGAAATAAAACAAAATTAACAATAGCCTTGTTTTTCCTACAGTATTACCTACCATGGACATTTCCAAATTCACCCAGAGATCTTTCTGAGGCTCTAGACCACCAGTGGAAAACTGAATATTGACCTAATAGATTCTGATTACCTTTTTAGCACCAGGACAGCTAAGACCTTGTATTTACTGTGAAGCTATATCAGTCCTAACTCACATATAAGTTCTATACCAGGTACCTCATCTGAAAATTTTAATCCATGTATATAATGGAATATATAGCTATTTTAGCAAATCAAATAGGTGCAGACCCATATTCTAATCAATGGACACAGAACAATCCACACCAAAGCTATTAAATTCCCTTTCTCTGTAAAAGCAAAATAAATGTAAAGACCTATAAAGTTGACCTCAACAGCTGCTTGGGAAAAGGCTGGTAGTGTGCCAGGAGGCATGGGCAGACCTTTGCAGCCAAGCAGAAGGCAGTAATCAGGTTCCAGTTCCCAGGTATATTCCCAGACACTGTTTAATTTACCAAGTTAAAGGTTATATTTATTTTGTATCTGCATATCTATATTTATTTTAAAAACAAACCCCATTTTTTGTAATGTCAGTTTTAAATCTTAAGTGTATCCATCAAACATTATGTAATTAATAACAAATATAGAGGTCCCATTTCTTTTGTTGAGTACAGTTGCAGAATTGTTGCTCTGAGTGTAACACTGAACCAGATTTCTTCCTTGTCATTCCCTGTCTATTTCTCATTTGATTGATTTGGTTAAAGCTAGTAGGTTTTGCCTCTTTTCCAAAGGAAAAAGCAATTACAAAACATGTCTATGTGCCTGTACAAGAGAGTACGCCCATATGTGTTTGACAAACATTAAGTTCTTGCTAATATAATAGAAATAGGCAGCTGGGGAAACAAAGGCAGTCCTGCGAGTCTTTATAGTTCTGCCTAAAAAATAAAGGCTGCTTCGGGAACTTCGGTGTTATTAGACGCCAATGAATGCAAAAGGGGTATTTGCCCTTCTCATTCCCAAATGAACAGAAAGCCTGGAGCTCCAATGAAAAGAAAATCATAGGAAACTGAGAACTGTTAGTTTGGGTACTAATGGGGTACCTGGTTTGGTTATCAACTCCTGTTTTACAGATCTACTATCTTGTAGGAGGTGTCCAGTGATGATACCATGGCATTGCTTATCTATGTTGACCACTGCACACCAGAAAACCCCAATTTCTCACTTGACTGAAGATGTGTCCATTACAGTCTAAGAGGTTGGTATCGTTGGCTTAACAAGCAACCAAACAACACAAAGCCACAAAATCATAACAATTTTCAGATGCTTGTAGCACTTGTGAAATAGCTGAGAGGTCCCAGGCTGGTGGGTCAGATTTTCACATCAAAACACCTGCAACCACAATTGCCACCTTTGGGTAAATTGTACATAAAACAAATGGTTGGAAACCTGACAAACTTTCCCAACTTGTCTGAGTTAGAGAGCACACAGCATGCAGAAAACACGGGAGAACTATGGGAGAGTCAAGGTAGCAAAAACGGGAGTGTTGCTCTCCCTCTTGTTTATTACCTAAATAGAACCTCAGGTTTTTTGCATTCTAGGTCTGAAACTATCCCCAAATGCAAATGATTATCTGCTTTGTCAAGTAAATCATTAGAATTTAAATAAGATCATAATTACATGTAGTTTATTTTCTTTTCATCACTCTGAACATATTTGCATATGGCATAAACATTCGTTCTCCCCTCTGAATTAAAACCCCTGACATAAAATAACAAGTACAGATTTTTCTGAAGCTGTCGTTGTTGCTAATTCTTCTGTTTCTCAGGTGAGATGAATGACTTCCCTTTACAACTACCCAAACCAGAGATGACCACAGGTCATTTGAAAAAACTTGCTACCATAAAACTTCAAATTTCTACAGGGGAGGTTTAGATTGGATATTAGGAAAAATTTCTTCACTGAGAGGGTGGTCAGGCATTGGAACAGGCTGCCCAGGGAGGTGGTGGAGTCGCCATCTCTGGAAGTGTTCAAAAAACGTGTGGATGTGGCGCTTCAGGACATGGTTTAGGGAACATGGTGGCGCTGGATTAATGGTTGGACTTGATGATCTTGAAGGTCCTTTCCAACCTAGTGATTCTGTGATTCTGTGATATATAAAATAAATGAAAAGGCAAAAAAGGAAAATACCCTGAGAGATGTCCCTTCCTTTGGTAAGAGCCCATGACTGACCTCTCCAAACCACCAAGTTGTTACACCTGTATTAAACAAGCCAACGCTGCATTTCCATGCAGGATCTGAGCAACCTAGTTAACAAACTGCCAACAAAAGGGTAGTTTTCACTTTTCAGGATCCTGCTGCTTTTGTACATGATCTTATCCCATCCACAGCTTATGAAACAGGATGGAGATGTTCCTTGAATCTTCTGCAACTTTTGGCACTACTGCCTCCCATCTCCACTAGTTCTTGATTGGAGATGCCATGAACTGCACAGTTGTATGAAGTTCAGTTTTCTCATCCCTGCTATTCACTATATTTGCAAAACTCTCGATTAAACTGTTAAGGTGACAGAAAGTCTCTACTTTTGGTTCTAGGAACACCTTGACAGTGGCACAAAAAATATGCTGAAAACCTGCCTCTCCTTTATTTAAAATGTGAGCGGCACCAATACTTGCCAGTTATTGTCACCAGGTGAAAGGTGTGTGGTTGTTGTTGCTACCCCTAGGAAACCCTGACACAAGGCAAGGAGAAATGGGTAAGTTAGCTCAAGATTTTCTCTTCCTTTATAATATCCGTCACTATCGGGAGTAGATCAAATCAGATAATTGAGTAGGTCCACAGCTTTAGGATGTTTTTAACTACCCACCATTACTAGATATCTATACATCAGCTACAGAAATACCTAATGGTTTCTAGATTACATCTTTTCTTATTAAATTCCTTCCTCCATCAAAGCATATACGGACTCTTGATTTAGATATCCTATATGTAAATTTTGAAAAGGGACCAGATATCCTGAAAGACCTTCAGTTGGTAATGGAGGCAATAGCACATCTTGTGGATTATAATTGGAATGTAATTGAGAATAGATTTTTGCACAGAGTCTGCATTGTTTGTTTAGCATGGGTAAAAACCTGTGTGCTGACAAAGTAAGCCCTGGTGGTTTTTTTGTTTTTTTTTTTTTTTTTACACCCATTAGCTTTTTTTATCCTATCTTTTGATTTCTAACTTCATAATAAAATCAACATTTTTATAAGAACAATTCAAGTGGATATTTTTTCATTTAAAAAAACTCTTATGAACTTAACCTTGTTTTTCCCCTCTAAAATAATTAATATTTCAAAAGGCTAATTCTGCAATAATAGGAAAAAACCTATCATCCGGATTATGCAGATCAATATATTTTAAGAGGGCAAAACATTGTTTCCATCAACAATTTCACTTTACCTAAGAAGTTTCCCTTCCTGTATCATTATAAAGGCATGGGTTACCAGGACAGAAATTGTCCAGATATCGGAGAGATGTATTGTGGACTGTGATTAGGAAACTGCTAAAACAGTTAATATAAAATTTAGTTAATGTAAAAAACAGTAAAAAAACAACAAACATTATCACAATCAGAAGAAATAATTCATCTTGATTTGCTCTTCCTTTCTTTTATTTTTAAAGATAAATAAAAATCATTTTGACGTTTAGTAACAAAGAGTTATTCCTATTTAAAATACTTTTGACTTTTTAATATAGTGCAATATAAATATATACACTATACGTATACATTGCAATATAAATACTTAGGACTTTTTAAAATATGCTGGACCTCTGAACAAATCAGAACTGGGCTTTACTGAGCACAGTGTTAAAATACAGTAATGACATTTAAAGAGAGAAATCTAAGTTTCATCAGGATAAATCCATGTTTTTACCCCATATTATCTTATGGTAAATCTTGCTAATAGAGAAATTTATGCTGGATTTGTAATTTCTCTTGTGGATTCATTTTTTCATTTGTATTTGGCCAGCTCTTGCCTTGCAAAAGAATGACAACTTAGGAATCAAGTAAAAACTGAGATTTCTTGTAACTTCCACTTACTTGGAGCATATTACTTTTTATATAATATATAATTTTCACGTTTTCCAAACGTAAAACTTTTCACAATGCTGTTTGAATTGTACAATCATAATTGTCAAATTTGGTCTCCCAAAGAGAGAGAGAAAAATTAACTAAAGATATGTTTTGATAAACAAAATACATCAAGTATAATGGGCAACACTATTACATGTGCTAATTAATGTAAAGTAATACTATAGCTATTTACAATGTGATCCACTGTTTACCAGACACCTGTGTACTTGTTCAGTGTAGTTCATTTTATCAATGTTGTATGCTAAAAGTGTTTGATTCAGGATGCTCTTGCACTAGTTAATTGATATCTTAGTTCACTTCTAATCAAAGTTTAATTAGCTTATTTGTTTCTATGCATAAAGACTTTCTTGAAGGAGATCAAATATGTGGTATTTACAGTTGACTAAACATTCCCAAATAGTTTACAATCATAAATTAAGAGTTGAGTCTTAACTATACTTGCTATATCATTTAATTCCAGAAATTGGATTAAGCAATCTTTTAAAACAAGACAGCCATTGTTCTTGGTTGTACAAGGTGATGGACTGGTAGTGAAAAAGCTTGTTTTCTGGTTTTAAGTAGCTGATATTTTGATAAAACAGAAAGAGCTTTACTTAGCATTTTACGTAACGATAATATTAAGAATTTTCAAGAAGCAGGGGACAAAAAAGCCTCTATCTGTAAGAAAACATGTATATAAATATATCTGAAGTTACAGAAGAGCAGTGGCATAGCAACCTGGGAGTCCTGTTTTAGCAGTGTTCATTTATACATTGTTGTGTTCATTTATATATTGTTATGTTCATTTACAGGCCTCAAATTCTAGAGATTAATCTAGGTTGTCTTATTTTTACAGGTATTTTTGTATCATTTAAATCTGAACTTGCTCGCAGTATTGTAATGCATTAAAAATCCAACAACTTACACCTAACAACCAATGCTGTCTTTGTAAAACTAATGTATTACTGACACTGATGATGATTGTCCTCCCATCTTATGAAAAGTATAGAAGATACAAGGGCTGAAATAAAAGGTTTGTACTGTTGTATATAGTCTCTACAGCAATGCAGGAATTTTCCGCCTTTGTTGTCTTATTAAATCGTTTCATGAAGATCTATATAAAATCTCAGAGGACAGAAGAGACTTCCTGAGTAAAAGTAGGTAACTCCTTCATGTGATCCCTCAGCTCTATTTGATTCTTCTTCAGAAGTGACTTTCAGTTACTGAAATAAGGTGTCATTTGCCTTCTAACTATTGGCATGAATACATTCCTAGGAGCAATGATGGTTTGACCTATTTTAACTTGCTGCCGAGGAGACCTAAGAACACGACAGCTGAAACAGCTCAATTTGCAAACTTAGTAACCCCATTTTGCCCAAACATTTTGAGTCATAATTTTAATCCCATGGTATGATGCTCCAGCTGACATGGTCAGCTGATGTGAAGATGAGGAAGTGACGACAAGGATGCATCAAAACAGTACAATTGCTTTTCTTTGGAATGAGACAGATTGTGTTGCTCAAAGCTGGGAGCTAGCCCTTGGTGGCCTCGATCTGAGGAGAAAAGGAGGAAAACTGGGGAGAAGTTAGTGATCGAGTGCAGGGAGGTGTTTGGTGGGATGGAAGGCCTCTGAAAAAGTTTCTGGTTGAAGATCAGCAACTAATCTTAAGAGGTGATGGGGACTTGTGATCTGGTAGGGCAGATGGATGGGGAAGTAAGAAAGTGTTAGTGGTTTTACTAAGGAAAAATCCAGAACCTTCTTCATGCCTCTATCTTCCTTATGCTGTGAATGGCATGAAACACCCACTGTGAAGGTTGTTCCTGCTGTGGGAAACCCAGCATACAGTACTGGACCAACTCTGCACAAGGCCAGAGGACTTCTGAAGACTCAAACTGTTGTAAGAATCGAGAGGCCAGCTAATGGTCTTGCCTAAATCCTATCTTTTTCCTTTGCATGCAGAATTGGAGATAGGAAACAGAGATAAAGAAGAGGCTATAAGGGACACATGGGGCAAACCTGTTCTTGTCAGAAACAGTCATCAAAGCTTCAGATAAGGCAATGTGGTTGGAAGGATAACAAGACAGAGAGAAAAAACTCTGTCACATTCATGTCTGTCTCTCTCTTCCGTGATTGTTTAGCTTGCAGAAGACAGGAAAAGTGCTAAATATTGAATCAGTTTGTGAACCCACTAAGGCTTTGAGAAACCCCTATATGCAGCTCTTGCCTACTCTGAAGTCTGACAAAATATAGGGTATTCAGAAAAGGGAAGACAAAATGTTTGGGTTTGCTCCAGTCAAACTCTCCACAATTTGTCACAATTAACACTGTGCTTTTACTCACAAATCCAGAATTCACTTCCTTTCCAAGCAGCAGCCTGCCCAAAGGAGAGCCAGCAACGTGTCTCATCACTGGTTGCCTGGTCACTGCTGCTAAACATAAACTCAAGCCTTTCTCTGAAACCATCTTCCCAATGCTCACAGGTTGTACCAGGATTAGTCCTGACCACTCAGGAGGGATCCAAATCCTTTCTTCAGTTGTCATGTAAGACAATCAGAAGAGAGGAACTGGAGTCCAAACTCCCATGCCAGAATTCAGACTTCTTAAAGTTGAGTCAACACTGCAGTTCCCAAGAGTTGGCAGAAGGCACCTACTGTCTTCAGAATAAGGCGTAAGAATGAAAATTGAGATAGTACATCTGTAATGTAATAAAAATAGTTTGTTGCCAAACAAGGAGTTGATGAGGTTACTTGTGAGAAAAAAGATTACTGGCACCGTTATCTGTAAGACCAACTACTTCTTAATGGAATTCTGTACATCATTACTTTGCAATATTGCCCCAGACATTAAAACTCATGTACATTCATATGTACCTTCAACTTTGTATTAATTACCCTTACTAAAGACACACCCTTTTTTTAATAATCATTACAAAAAAGAGTATCACTCCATAATCAGGAATTATAGGAGGAAATACAAAATGTTATCATTAAGCTGTTTGTCTTCATTTTTCAAGAGCAGTAGTCCTGACATCCAAAAGTTAAAAGCTGAACATCCAGGCTCCACCTAACACTATGAAGAGAGAGGGACACTAAAGAGAGCAACTCCTTCCCCACAGTTCAGGCATGGGTTTCTTTGGATGGGATAAGACACCCCATGGAGGTGGCTATTTCTCTGTGTTGGCTCCAGGAGGAAGCTGGGTGGCTACCTGGCACAAGGTGCCACGCTTCAAGATAGCTGCCGAGGAGGATCCCACAGCGAGAAAATTTCAAGGTCAAAAAGTAGCGGGTCAAATGTTTTTTACCAACATATTTGCTATTAATACCTACTTTACAGATACTCCGCTGCAAAAGTATAGCCTGCATTTTTTAACTTTCTTGTATAGGTTTTAAAATATTGATTTATCAGAAAGAGTAGAACCTTTTGTCCACCCAAATGCAAGTTAATTTGTTTTTCCTTTTTTCCATGCGTATTTTTTTTCACACTAGTTTGCATATTAAAAGTACTGCATATAATTTTTTTGAGAAGTACGATGCCAACATCATTTAAAAAGTATGCAACACCAAGCTAACTGCAGTGTGTGCTTTATTAGTATTCAGAAAGCACACAACTACTCATACAGAGAGATAAAAATTGAGAGCTGATCCCTTTTTTCTCTCTGTTTTTTAGTGAAAATTTCAATCAATAGGTTTACTGAACTGATACTGAATTACATCATCTTATTAGAGCTTTCATAAGTTCACCAGACTTTTGCACTCTGATAGTTTAAATTTCTTGTCTATAGTAAAGTTAATCAATTTCCTCTCTTAAAACAGATTTTGTTCCTGCTTTCAACAGGGTCTTCACTGAAAACAAAGCACATGATCCTCTTTCTTATTCTGCTTACAGTAACGTTTATGACTTTGAAGCTTTCCCTTTACAGAACGTTTCTTTATGTCTTGCAGAATTTTGCTGTCAGCTCCTCTTGCCCAGCGCTGATGCTCTCTGACAATGCTTTTACTCTCTCTGCACAGACTAAACTAATGAAACATCATTTTACCTGTTATTGTGGTTTCTCTCTACTCTATTAATTTACTCCATTCTTTTCGGCCTCAAGAGGGGGACAGTATAACAGTTTGAGATACGTCATAGTCTTGAAGAATAAAAGTATGAGAGCAAAAACAGGAA
>NW_010532934.1:58748-71905 GCF_000687285.1 Phaethon lepturus
CATTCTTTTCTGATGGGCTGAAATACTGACTCATTTGTCCTGAGCAACTCTCTCTCAAGATCACTTTTCTGCCTTCATATTCCCATATGTCAACTGAGGATAATGTATTTTGTCTCAGTGAGAATTTTGATAATTAAGGCTTTTAATGCAATACTTACATAATAATTTGGCTTACTTTAATGAAAATGTTATATGGATATTTCTAGCAAGTAGCGAATCGATAGCCTCAGGTTCCAAATATCTGAGGCAGCCCCATTTTTAACTCTAGCAAAACAACAGCTTCATCAGAACAGTTGGGTGAAATGACTTTTGGGTCACCAGATAAGCCAAAATAAAATGTTTTCAGTTCAATAAAATATTTTGATCTGCATTTTTTTTGCTTTCAACTTTTCTCTCCTGTAAAGATGCACTTGGATAAAATTGCAAATGTTGCTTCAAAAATAAAAGTTTAAATATTTTTCTATGTTAAAATTCAGCTGTCAGTGTATGTTTCCTTCCATTTGTTATATAGCCTTTGACATTCTGAAATCTGAAGTTTTACACAAACACAATATTTAATAAAAAAATTGTAACCAGTCGTGTTCATCCAAAAGGGGATTAAGATTATATTAATTCCTGGAACAATAAAGGGTTGGGAAGGGTTTTCTTCTTATTTGTCTGACTGAGTCACTTTTCGAATGATTATTGTAATGCTGCTGGATTATAGTAATCACTGTTGCGTGGTAGAGCAACTAATGTCTTTCTATTGTTTAAGTCCAAATAACTATCATGTTAATAAACAATATATACACGTTAACAAATAAAAGCAGCTGTGTCACACTTCACCAGGAACATCAAAATATTACCAGCCCAAACATTTTCTTTCTATCCTTCGAATTTTGATAGATAATACCCTTTGAGTTCCCAAGTGAAAATTTGTCAAAACCTCCTTCATATTCCCCAGGGCTGCCTTGCTGTCAGCACTGTGACAGCAACACCCATAATCACGTCAGTGGGGTTGGGAGGAGCAGTTTTTGGGGGCCTGCTAACAAGGCTGGGGCAGGGTCCTGTGCCGTACCCCCATCTCCAGCATCGCCAGCACGGTAGCTCCTCCTGGGATGCGGAGGGGACTCTGCATTTCTCAGCAGCAGCTGCTCACACAACATCTCACACCAAGGAGGCCACCGTGCCTTGGAGACAACCTCGTATCCTTGCAGACAACCAGATCCAGGCTTGCAGGAAGGCAGCTGCTGAAGAGATCCTGTGTCGGTACGGCAGTGAATGAGCTCATCACTATTGGATCAAGTGTATTTATTTGTGCCAGCATTTGTATGATTCATGAATTTCTTACTTTTTTACTGTAGGAAAAAAGTGTTAAATAAGCGAAGACTGTCTCTGTCCCTTGACTCCAGCCCAGCATCTAGAATATTCCCATTTTAGAAACCCTCCTGTATTCCCTGAGCTCAGGGAACAGAGGTTTTACTGGTGTGAGGTAGACTGCAGAGAAGAAAAAAAAAAACGAAGGAAGATGCAAACGAATACATGACTCTCCACAGGGTAATACTCTAATTTGCTAAAGTCTTCCTGGGAAATGAGGTATGAATAGGGCTTTACTAACAGACATTTCTTAATGAGAAGCCACAGTCCAGCTCAGTTTGCAATATGCAACGATTTTAATTCTTTTAAGGTTTGATTTATTTCTAAATTCATTGTTTTTTTCTCTTAATTAGTTCTAAACAGACTTTATTTAGAAATTTACTGATTTTCTTTTTATATCCCTTGCCACTGATTTGTTGACGGTGAGTGTCAGAGATGGCACGGGACCTGGACACCTAAATAGATGAGCTATTTTCCAACAGCTCTGGAAAAGCCCCTGAACCCCCTGCGTACTGCGCAGGCAAAGTCAAGCGGGTCAGAAGGGAGCTTGGAAGGGACCTTGTGCTGTACAGGGTGGGGCTAAGCTGCTCGTGTCTGGGAATCATGGGGTGCAGCATAACTTAATTCCCTTCCAAAACACCTTCCCCAGAGCTGCAGAAATGCAGCCCCATGCATTAAGCACCCAAGCCAGGGTTGCCTTTCTTTCCTCCAGTGCCACTTTGGAGAGCCTTGTGGCTACAACATTTTGACCAGTTCCTCATGAACTCAAGAAACTTGCAGCCACAGGGCTGGCTCTCCAGTGACAGCGTGTTATTGCAAGCACAGGCACTGCCGGTCCTTCAGTCTCTGTGGTGGAGAAGATGGGCAGGGAAGGAGGAACCAGGCTCGGGGCACCACACAGGAGTCCTTACACAGTTAACATAGCAACAGTGTGTGTCACATACAGAGACCTCTCAGCAAGAACATGGGTCAGCTCTGCTGCTCTCCTGGTGAGCCAGCCACCCAGAACCACGTCCTTGCTTTTTTTCACTTGTGGATCGAACAGATTTTACATTCTCTCATGCACTCACTGCGAGCCACCGGGATGAGCAACTAGAGGCGGGAGGTTGTGCACTGCTGACGTACCAAGCCGTGCAGCTGCGAGACACAGGCTGCTGGTGTTTCCTGCTGCAGCTTGTGGATACAGCAGCTGCTGTTGGCATGGTGTTGGAGCATCTCTGCACCATGTTCCGCTGCGCAATATAGAAGATGCCATCATTTCAATAATCCTATGCTGCTAATCAGATCTTAACTGTGAAACATTGTCCCCACTGAGCAGTGTCCCATTTTGAAATACAAGGCCAGAAAATGCCAATGGCCAGTACAGCCCCTCAGTAAAAAGCTGAATAAGTCCCCAAATGCACTAGACTTAAAATGTTATTAACACTTGTTAACATGTCCTCTGTGATTGCATTGACCAGTCCCAGTTGGCTTCAGTAGGACTATTTACCATTGAAAGCACTGAACTTCCTTGATTTTTGCAGAGACAGCAATGCCATTGGCCAGAAGAAACTTAGAAAACTGCCAGGGAGGAATTGCAACACAGGGCAATCTCATTCACTTATAGATTTATTGTGCCAAGGTGTAATTTAAAAGGCTAATTTCTGTTCCTGTTCAAGGCAGCATGGTTATCTGTTGACAGCGAAGTTCACAGTGACCTTTATAAAATTGTTGAGATTCTCTGTCATTGTGCCCGTGATAATAAACAATGATTAAATCTCTGATGTAAAAATATCCAAAAATATTTTAACCATAGTCTCTTGCAACCCTCTCGGAAGAGATGGATGATCTGCATAAGTAGGAAGCCTCTTCATCTGCTTATCTTAATCAGGAAACTATTTGGACAGGTGATCTGTGCCAAGATCATGGAAGAGAGCAACTCCATATCATTTCCCCAGGCTCACTCCCCAGTCCTTGTACTTTTGTGAGGGTGCCGAATGTTTAGCAAGACCTCAGTACATAGTGATTTTAACAGACGCACATTAACGCTTTCATAGGAGTGCATATGGTAACCAACCTAAAAATACGTGCAGAACTGGGCTGAGTTTTCTTAAACAAAAGTTTTAAAATGTCTTATCTCATCATGAGGCAGCCTGCAAATATGAAATAGATGTGCCCTCTGCAAAGTCCTAATTTCTTTTTCTTTTTTTTTTGAAGAGGTTACAAAGATGCACAGTCCCTGTATCTTCCCTCAGTAGTCCAATTAATTTCACATACAGGCATAGTCTGAAAAAATTAAATAAAATGGTTTTCGTTGATCTATTAATCCTTCTTTCCTACCCATCTCCTGTAAGTTCAATACCCTTCCTATCTTAAAGGGATGCATAGGGAAAGACAGGTCAGAGCAAAGGGCATAGGAAAGTGAGACACCGGACATGATAAGGGGTAAGCTGTGAACAGAGGCAAAAGATGCAGGGCTACAGATGGCTCTGGACTCAGGCTTTTTTGTGAGGATTAATGCAGATTTTGAGAGATCAGCAGAGTGTGTGGGGCAAACACACATTGTTCAGAGGTCTGACAAAATTTCTTCCTGAAGATGACCAGTCATAAATACCAGTAATCAGAACTGGGATGATCAATTGCTCTGAAAAGATAGCCAAAAGAAGGGGAAAGGAAGAACAGTATATTTAAAAGCGAGAAATATGAAAGCAGAAAAAAGCTCAGAGAAGCAGAGCAGCTGAATATCAGAGCAGGAAGATGAGGGCACGTCAGGACTACTGTGTTAGAAAATGAAATTTGCACACACCCACAAAGACTCAGTGAGGCAAGATATAAAAAAAAGTCAACGTCTCTAGCACAAAGCAGATGATGATATGAGCAGCTTTCCTTCTTCTGGAAAAAGAAAGCTTTGATTTGAAGAGAGTCATGAAGAAAGTAAAATAGAATAAATATGCCAATACATTTTTATAAAAATTGAAAGCATATGTGTTGTATTAAAACATACATTTTAAACAAAACTGAACTTATAGGGATCTTTCCATTGAAGGAGAAAATTTGGGCCAGTTGGAGACTTAGCTGGTAGCAAGGACTGAAAGAGATCTGCACAGCGGCACTGGGGTCCGAATCAGGGAGGCCCCTTCCCCGCAAGACCAAAAATCCATCGCAGCATTGCTCTGCTCCGCAGGGCTTCACAGGAGGCAGAGCTGTGGTCCTTCCACCAGCCCTTGAAGGAACCCAGGGGAAGAGAAAACCTCAGTACCGATGGGTTTTAATTAGAAGTATTGGAGATCTCCCCTGGCCTGTGTTGCACTGACATGACATAGGTGTTCAGCTATCCAGCTCCACAGGGGCTGTGGCAGAGCACGCTCGGATCAAACTCACCAGCTGGCCACTCTCTGCTTGTACATGGGGTTGAAGAGAGCTGTGTTGGGACGGGGGGAAAGCCATGGTGCTTGTTGCAGGACCCTCTCTCACCCTCTACGAAGAGACCTGGAACACTGGGCTGACTCTGGCTATACCCAGGTCCTCCCTCTGTCCTGGAAGCAAGGTCACATCACCGTTACCAGACAGAAAAACAGCTCTGGGTCCAACTGAGAAGGGTCCTGATGTTGCCTGCTATGAGACAGATGAGAACTGTAGCCCCTGGACACCAATGTGCCTCCAATAATATATGAATGCATGCAGTTAAATTACTCTTAGCACTTTGCAGCCCTGTAGGGCTCAGCAAAATCTAGTCAAATTCAATCGCTTTCGGGAGTCAGCAGACACAGCAGCACATCTCAAGACTAGAGACTTTAATGCATTTTCCATAGGCTCAGGCGTGAGGAGGGAGAAGGGGTTGTTTTGTCTGAAAATCCTCGACTCAGGTGGTATGTTTAAAATGTGCCTGCCGATATACTCTGAGATTGCCACTAGCACTGCTGTGGGGCTGCAGGGAAGTGATTTGTACTGGGAAGCCCAGATCTAAATGCACTCCTTTATGAGCAAATGAAACTTACTGAAAGTGCCAATTAAGAAATTTATAGCCTTATAAAAGCCTAGCCAACACCAAACTCAAATGCTGTCACAGTACGGTGTATACATTAAAATACTACTGTGCCACCCTTCAGCTTCTTTGCTCCTTGCTCCATTTAAATCTTCCTCCCGAACCAGTCTTAATGTGTCCTCACTCGGCCTAAGATAAAATATTCTTCAGGCTCAGCATTGGCCCACATTACGTCTAGTCTTTAAGTTTCCACTGGTTTCAGACCCAAGGCATTATGTGTCTCCATCTCACTGTTACTTCAATATTTATGGCATCCAAGGCTGGATGTCTCAAAGTTGCTTAATGTTCAATTCCACTCCCATAAAAATTGGAGCCCCTCCTTTGGCAAACGAGACAGCTTGTCCACTGCTCCTCCCACCTTTCCAACTCAAATGGTGATCGCTGCTTTGCTACTGAAGAAATCGGTCATTTTAATGCTCAATGAAACTTTTGATTTAGCGCTGCACAGGGTGCTTAAAACCCTTTTATATTTCTTTACTGTTTGAGAAAGAGCGCCAGAGCAAAATGGGGTTTCCTCCCTGCTGACTCTCACTAGTGTTGCCTATTTTTCGCTTCGCCAGTTGACCCCCAGGCTGATTGCCAGATGCTGTCCTTCGGCCCCTCGGAGGGGAGGCAGGAGGCTCCAGCCAGCCCAGCTTTCAGAGGCAGGTTAATCACTTGCTCAGGATAGTGTCTCGGCTTCATTCATTTTGCGGGCTTCCTTTTCAATTAGCAATTTGCTCGTCTACAGCACCACCTCTCTGTCCTTACGTTGGTTTCTATGCCTGATTCCCAAGCAGAAACTTACAAAGAGCCTTTCCAGCATGGGCTGCAGATAGCCCAGGTGTCGTGGTGTAGCCCCAGACGGCAACTAAGCCCCACGTAGCCACTTGCCCACTCCCCCCTCCCCCAGCTGGATGGGGGAGAGAATTGGGAAAAAACTCGTGGGTTGAGATAAAAACAGTTTAATAGGACAGCAAGAGAGAAAGAAACAGCAATGATAACAACAATAATAATACTGACAAAGGAGCATACAAGAACAAGTGATGCCCCATATGGCAATTTCTCACCACCCAGCGATCAAAAGCCCGTCCCCAAGCAGCGATTTCCGTCCCCCGGCCAACTCCAGTTTATGTTCTGGGCGTGATGTTGTATGGTGGGGAACATCTCTTTGGCCAACCTGGGTCAGCTGTCCTGTCTGTGTCCCCTCCCAGCTCCCCGGGCACCCCCAGCCCTCTCGTTGCCAGGCCAGCACGAGAAGCTGGACTGTCCTTGACTGCTCAGCAACAATTCAAAACATCAACAGTTTCTCATCCCAAATCCAAAACACAGCCTCACACTAGCTTCTGTGAAGAAAATTAACTCTACCCCGACTGAAACCAGGACACTCAGCATAAAACACATCCATGTCCTATACCTTCTTCAAAACACTTGAATACCCACCCTAACTGTGGTTCATAGCTTTTTATTGCTCCAATTATCCCTCTTCTTTTTACATAGAAAGGTGAGATGCTAACTAGTATACACCCTATAGGAAGTTCTGTGTACGAGCAATACCTTGCTGCCATGGTATTGTAGGATGTGACTATTAATTACTGTTATAAAAATGGTACGATACCTAGATTTGAATTGTATTTTCAAGTTCTTCAGTATTCATTTTCCCCTACTTTTTTGTCTTTGGGCAAAACTATTATCATACTAAAGGATTTATTAATGAAGCAGTAAAGAATTTTTTATTCCGAATATATGTTGTCTTGGGATTTCTTCATCCTGTGTCTCAAAGATCTGAAAGTTTTTGTACCCCAAACCAGCTGCCCAGACAATCGGCTGTCAGGCAGTCACTGTGTCTCAAAACAGATCTTCTCCTCCAGGCAGCTCTGTGCTCTGGAGCAAATCTAGGTGATGCCCAGAATAAAATTTTCTTATTCTGCAGGGTGCATACAAAATTCAGGGGAGGTGAAAATTATCAGGGGAGGTAAGCATGGGGCCACCCTTAAAAATCAAAACTTGTAAAATTCATGTTTTGAACTTGTAAATCACAGAGGGTAAGCTTCTTCATAAAAGCATATCATTTGATAGTTGTATACTGAGTCACTGAGAAATAAAAGAGCTGGAAGTATCTGATTCACCTGAGCAGGAAAGGCAAGAAAAAGACTTGCAATCAATTCTACAAGCAATCAGTACAGACTGCTCTTGAAAGGAAAAGATTTGGTGTTGCTGAATAAGAGTTGAGAGTCCATAATTATACGGGAAAAAGGGAAAGTGCTCTAAGGGTGTATTTACAGAAGGTTAAAAAATGGGGTCACTTTCCTTACTGCTTGTTGCCAGTCACAAAGACTGACATTCGGGTTGTTTCCATCGGAACATTTTATTCTTGCAAAGAGCTTTTGAAAGAGTAACTTCTTTTGGAAAAAGCAAGCAGTGTCTAGACCGACAGAGAGCTTGACACCGATGTCTGTTAGCACCAATGGGCGCAATCATGTCCTGCCATGGGCAGGGCCCCATGTCACTTCCCATGGTCACCTACTTTGGGGTGTTGCCCCAAAACCTCATCCTCTTCCTGTCCTTGCTCTTTAGCAGTAACTGAGGTAGCAAAAGGCAGTTTTCAGTCATAAAAGACCAGACCTAGTCCCTTTCATTCACCTTCCCATTTTCAGAAAAGTAGTAGATATTTTGTATCTATGAGTTAAAGCTTAAGAGATTCCATCTTGGCAGCCAAAGTGGGATAAATGCAGTAGTTCAATATCTCTACAGAGTGCTAAAATTTTATATTGTCTCACCCGCCGCCATGTAAGGAGCCTTTGGGGTCTCACTGACCTACTGGAGCAGCAGCCAGCTCCCCCCGTGTTCAACAGGAGTTTGCTAGCCTGGGACCTTGCCTCCAGTTCATTTCCACAAAACTTAATGGCATTGCTAACCGAGTGGAGAGGTTTCATTGTTTTTCTCCTCCTCAGCCTTTTTCTCTGGCTTCACGTAAATTATCTTTTCCACAATAGATATAGAAGGTTTAGATCATAAGTACAAAACACTGTCCTTTTTGCCATGGTGAAATGGCACAAAATTAGTGCATGGTTTTAAGAAAAAGCAAGAAGGCTTTATTTCCACAATAGCAGCTTTGCAAAGCAAATTCTGGGAAATTTACACAGCTGCTTTTTTCTTGGTATTTTAACTTTTATGTTCAAATTTCATCCAGGTAGTGGGAGAAAAAAAAAAAAAAGAGCAGAACTTTTGGAACACAAACTAAACTAAAATAGCAGCAGGCTCAGAAGCTCAGACTGAAATTTATAATAAATGCAAGAAATAAACAGGTGAGTCTCCTTGCATTCTTTTTGTTGTGTTGTAGGTTGTTTTGAGAGTGGGTTTTTAGTACTATGCACAGGTCTTCCTATAAAATGCACAGCAGGGGCTATGCACAGCATTCTCAGTATTTTTTGAGCACCAACCACAGCTTTTTAATTTCACAGATCATTACAGATTTGATAGAGTGATTATACAGAGACAAATGGTCATATCCTGCCACATTCTCTATATGTAGGTTGGTTAAATTAATTCATTTTTCTTGACTAGGCTGAGGAGTGCATAGTTCAGAGGGACCCATGAGTGGTGGTAATAGATGTGTTCCTTTGATATGATTAAATGTTATATTGTTTACTGTTATTTAACTGGCAATCAGTGTTGATTTCTTTGTAAGTTAAACAGTAGCAGTATCTTTCCCCTATTAGTGCACATTTTTAAAATTATAGTTAAATCTTTAATAATTACAGCTCATTTATACCTTCCCACTTTGCATTATTTTCAGTAGATTCTAGCTATGGTCCTTCTCTTTTTTTACTGGCAATTAATTTCACATTTTCTCTAATAGGGAACTAAGTCTCAAAAGAGAATTAGGCATACTTAAAACTGTGATATGAACACAGTGAATGGTTTAAAGGAACTGTTCTATGAACAGGGAGAATGGTTTGAAGAAACCAGAATGTTGAACTCAAAATTTAACCATTTCTTACAAAATCATTGAAATCTCTCCTCAGTGCTCTGCTGCTCAGAGTGAAGGGAAAAAAAAAAAAGCAAAAAAGTTTTCTTAATTTCTCAAAGCTGCTAATGTTTTCACATTTGTGAGAGGTCATGGGATCCTCTATACACAAAATACCTTGCAAAAATACTATTGAAAGCATGAGTGTATGGCAACAATTTGCAAAATATCCATGTAATATTCCTTGTTATTGACACAGAAGTTCAGAGTGACCCGGGAGGATTTTTATCAGATCATGAAGTTGGTATTTATCAGTGTTCTTAAGATGGTAACAAAACACTCTATTTAAAAACAATAGCCAGAAAGTCATCGATTATTACTTTAGCTTTTCTAGAGATTTGTAAACTGAAACTGAAGGTACCGCCTTGCAACACCATTAGTTTTCCTAGACAAAAATGCTTGGGTGCTGTTGGAATGCGCTGAGCTCATCCTCACACAGAAGACAGATGAAGATTATACCATGCACACTGGAGGGAAAGCGGGGGTTCATTTTACTGCTGAAACAGTATCACAAACCTGGTGCCTCTCCCCATCATGTTATACAAATATAAACTCTTGAATTTAAAGTTGATGTTATTTGCTTCTTAAAGGACAACCTATTTCTATGTCATTTACAGTTACAGCAAAGGCTTATTAGGGCAGCAAAATAAACTCTTTGTGAAACCCAAGTCAAAGGCCATGGTATTTATTACCTATATCAATACCCATCCATGCAATGTTTTTTTTTTTATGTCTGGTGGTTAGAGATTATCCCTTGTTTATATGATACATTGCCACCAGATACAAAGATACCGCCTCTGTATACTATGCAGTATCCGTCTTGAAACAAGGGTCCTGCAGAGTATTTTTCCAGCAACTAGCAGTATTCCAGATCCTTAGTTAAATTAAATCAGATGAACCCCATCAGAAGCAGTGAAGACAGTTATTTGTGTCAGATGAGAATTGAGCTTTTCTCAACCTCTCTCTTTTTAAAAGGAAAAAAAAAAACCAAAAAAACCCGCCAACACCAAACTAACCACCAGCTGTGCATCACAGCAGATCCCATGGACCAGGTTGTCTCCAATTGTCCTGACTGAGGCCAAGCTGGGTGCTTAACAAGGCTCCTGTCTGTCGCAGGGCTTTAATTTCTGAGGAAACCAGGGCACTTGGGACTGGTGTGTACTCAAGTCTCACGCCAGCATGGAGTTATGAGACAGCCAAGGTGTATACTCGAGAGCTCACTTGGGAGACCAGACATAGCGACTGCTGGCAGCACAGTGGTTTAACACACCTACTCATGTCATTATACGCTCTTCTCTCCTTTCTCCAGCAGCTTGACAGTATCTGGGATCTTGTGGATTGTTTCCACTGAGAGGCAGGAAGCAGGATTTTCCTTGATGTAACCCTGTTCATTGATGTAAATGGACACTAAACCCCATTTGCCAATGTAAACATTCAGAAGAGTGGTTATTAAGAGAAATACATTTACTGTGTTTTTTCCATGAGAATGCATGTGTTGTCAGACAATGAGGTGGTTGGCAGTCATCACTGCCCTCCCAAAGGCATCCTGTGGGTCAAACGGGGCATGATCTGCAGCATGCTCTGCCGCTGGGTCAAGGTCCCAACATGTGTCCATGGGAGGGAGGATGGATTTGTAACTCAGAAAACTGCACCGAGGGAGTACCGAAGGGTGACAGTGCGCTTCTGCTGAGCCCACCTTCCAGGGGGAATTTTGCCCATGGCTTAGTAGTTGCTTTGGTGAAAGGGCTGCGGGGTCTGTATTCATGAGGCTGAGTCTTTTAGAAGACTCTGCATGACAAGTAGGAGAGCAACTTTTCAACTGATGGCATGAAAGTTACTTCTTCACCTGGATCTTAGGCCTGAAGAAGTTTTTTTAAACCAGGAACAAGATTCAAGAAGAGAGCAGCTAGCAAGCCAGGAGCCAAAGGCTAGTCTTTAGATGACAGAAGGTAAAGATGGCTATGGAGGTAGCTAAGGAGGAGGTCTCCTTTATCACAGACAGATTAAAAATTATGCAAAAGACATTTCATCCACCTTGAATGGGCAAATGAGTAATGGACTGTATACTTTCCATGAGCTTTGTCCATAAAGAAAGCTTTCTCAACTTGATGCTGATGTGTGGAAGAGTGCTTTTACCACAGATTTCTGGTAATAAGGCTGGCATCAGTATAAATTTGAATTGCACTTCTATTAATAACAACACCACATCATGATGAGGCGTTGGGACAAGCTCCCATAGTCTGTGGACCAAGATTTACTAATGTAGGAAGAAGAAAAAGAGGGATAGTATCAGATAAAAGAATAACAGGTGGAAGAATTTAAAACAAAGGTACATATAGCAACTGAATCTTATTTTTCTGTTGTGACTTCTTGTCTGTATGTCATCACATATCTGCCTAGAAACCTTACTATATGCAGAAAAAAAAAGATTTAAAATATTTATCCACCCAGTGCAAGAATAAACTGCATTTTGTTCTTTCAATAACATCATAATAATTTTAGATGAATGGTCAATTCTTTTAAGAAAATAAACCAACAGTCGTCTTAAAGAAAAAAGACCCTTTTGATGTGCTTATATCATTCAAAGTCTTAAAAGGATTAATTCTTCTACATTCATGACGGCAACAAGTCTATGGCATGAAAATCTTTTTGAATTCAGGAACTAAAATACAGCAGTATGACTGACTTTTAATTAAATATGCAAATTAACAAATAAAAGAAGTAGTTATAAGTTTTCTTCACAACTGCACTAGACAAACATCTAATTTACTACAAGATGTTCTAACTGTAAACACCAGTACATTAGTACTTTTTTTTGTTTAATGAATGGTTTTGTAAAGAGCAAACTGCTGTTTATTTATTTAAGTTAGGAGAATAGGTCTTTTGTATATAGTACGCCAAAGAGAAATGGAAGACCAGAGAATATTTTCCCTGGCATTAATAAGCAAGTGTAGTATTTTCAAGGCATTTATTACAGAAATATGACTAACCAGCAGTGATATAAGCAACCTACTAGAGGAGTGTCCAAATTGTTTATTTTTATTGCAGGAGAAATGCTTGCAAACTACTATCCTCTCTGTTATTTGTATTTGGTTACAGTCCCAAAGGTTAGGAAAAATTGCAGTCCTTTTCAGTGAACAATTCTCCACTCACAAAATCTGGCAAGGAACATACAGAGAAGATGGGTTAGACCTTGAAAATGTTTTGGGGTTTTTTTTACAATTTAAAGGTAGGAAGGGGCCTGCACGAAAGCCTTCCTTTCACCCAGTTTTGAGGATTAATAGTTCCAGGGAAAAAACTTGCTGCAAGACTGCAAGAGAGCAACCAACTCAAACAACCTCACAGAATCAAGCTTGTTTTCTCACCTTCAGCTGGAAAAAACCTGTGTACAGATCAGAATTTGAGGTATAGCATCATCTTCCTTTAAAAAATAAAAATACGAAAATAATTATTATTTCATTTGTTCCTGCTGTATGTAGTAGGAGTAGGATTCGTTGTTCTAAGCATTGGTAAAATACATTACTGTTAAAGTTTTGACAGTTCCAAGCACACGATGCCTCACGTGGTGCACTCTGCACTACTGAAGCTTATATAGAAAACACATATGTGTGCTGACCACCCAAGCCACTAGAAAGCCAAGCAAGTTACGTTCATGTGAAGATTTCATGTTTCCTCTTGTTTGTCTTTGATCTTTTAATTTTCCTAAAAACAAACCTTGCTTATGCATTTTGTTTTCTTCCTTTACTAATGACAATTGTGAGTTATGAA
>NW_010532934.1:71936-87029 GCF_000687285.1 Phaethon lepturus
ACCAGGCTGCTACCGCTGCAAAGGCAAACTGGACTACAGAAAAAAATACACTACATTTTCTGAAATTTCAGAAATTTCATTGACAGCCTAAAAGCAGCTGAATCTTGGCAGAGGCAATGGGCTTCCTCCTGGGTCCTTCACTCTGGTCCTTCAGAAAAACTGAATAGAGGGTGGTGCCACACTGCAGCAAGACACTCAGAGACTCTCTGTGATTTCCATCTTTAGAGGTTTTCAGGTTTCACCCAACCTGGCCCTGGGACTGGCGATATCCCACCTTTTGCTGAGAGGCTGGGCCAGAGATCCCAGCACTCCTTTTCCCAACAATCCTTATTAGTGAGAGTAACACTAATCCCAAAACATCTTTGAGGGCTTCTTTATTTTCCTCATTTCCAAAGCTCAGCCTACTCAGATCGTCAAAAGACTACCTCAAATGTCTGCAACGCAAATCTCTCCAACCTTCTCTCATCAAAAGTCTTTTACTCCAGGACACTCTCACCCATCACTTCAATATACTGCCCAGTCTCTATTTTTTTAGCTGGGAAAAGTCAGGGTGCTTCCTTGTAAAGCCTTCCCTACAAAAGTCTGTTCTATGTGCTGGTTCCACTGGTATCACCTCAGGATCAGGGTTTCTTCCTTTGGTGGGGATCTGCTGGGTGACGCCTTGGGCCACGGCTAGAGGTGCAGGTTGAGCTAGCAGTGCTCCCCAGAGCAGTCCTCACCTCCACCAGTCCTCCCTACCCACCAGCTCCTCCTGCTCTTCATTAGGAAATTAATTAAGGAAAATTAATGCTGGAGGCAGAAGGGACAGTTGTTGCCCAGCCCAGTGACTGTCCTGATCCTCCTCACCATTCAGCTGCGAAGGTTCAAGCCAGCATGAGACAGGGCACAGGGCAGGGGCAGGACCAGGTGCTGGGGAAGAGATGAGTCCGTCCTCCCGGGGCAGCTCTGGCTTATGTGCACTGTGCTAATGCCTCCTCTCCTGTGGTCCGCCCCGTGATCCCACTTCTTGTGGTAGTGCTCGTACAACATGGGAAAAGTTCTACCTGTTGAAAAACTGCTATTTTCTTATAGTCATGGAAAAGAAAAACAAAATTCTCTGAACAAATTTCTCTTGATCATGGGAAGAAAAAGCCTGTGCAATCTTCATCCTCCCAGCAAACTGAACCTCTTTTGCAGTGCTGTCTCATCAACCACACCAATATTGTTAATTGTAACAATTAACAATTGTTACCATAATTGTTACAATTTGGTGGTGCTATAGCTGTCATTATATCAGTATATTTAGTTGATTTACAGACAGAGGTGTACTTTGTACTGATACAACTGTAACCATACTAGCATTATACTATCTACATACCATGATAAATAAAAATTATAGCCCTCTAACAGGCATGTCTGTTCAAAAATATATTCAGTGAAGGTGTTATAAATACATTAGAGAGGGCTGCAGTTGGTGACGCAGCAAAGTCACTCACATAACGGCTGTGGAGTCAGCTGGAAAGTGAGGATTTCAAATAAGAAATAAAAAGAAGAAAGCATTTACATTCTGAAACATGATCATGTTTCTGTCCAGGCATCTCTTCTAAACAAAATGCAGAAATCATGTGGAAATGGCCAAAGCCTTTCTAAGACTGCATCTGCAGAGTTGTTTCAAAACACAAAGTTTTCCAGAGGTATCCCTGAGGTGTCAACAGCTCTTTATAGATTTCTTTAAAAAAACCCAAGTTGTTAAAACTGGAGAGAAGTTTAACTGACATCACAGTGGGATCAGTTACTGGGACAAGGGAAGAGAAACTCGGCATCAGCAGCCGCCAGTTTGGATGAGGACATGAGTTTTCTCTGTCTCTGTCTCTGTATCTGCTACTCCAGTGCCTTTAATCTTTGGAGGCTGATAGTGCCTAAAACCCCTCCTCACCTACCAGATAGTTTACCATTGCCCTGGTTCTGTGCCCACTGAGATCCGTACAAGACTCACACATTTTTAAGTGGCCGTTGTATGCCAGTTTTCCCCCTCCCACAACGCTTCAGCAAAAAAAGTTGTATCTTAACAGTCACTTTTCTGTTATGCAGGTATAGACCTGTTGTCATCAACTTTGTCAAAAGAAACATGCTCTTAGACTTTGTAACACCAATGTGAATAGCTTAACTAAACTAAAAACTTTTTTTCAACAGTGGGCTGGCGTTGTTCTGCATAGTGCCTAATAAGGTGAGAGCCAGCTCTCATTGCAAATGTAAATATTACTTCAGCATGTAATCATGATAAATGTTAATTAGATGTTAGAATTGTCACTAATGTTTACCCTACTCTGACCCCTTCCACTCTGGGATATTTAGTTCTAACAAGCGTAGTGGTATGACTTATTTGCCCAGAAGGAAAGAGCCCTGGGTACCCAACCCTCCGCAGGTATATTTCATTTTAGACACTGTTAATAGACCACAAGCACCATATCCCACACTGAAACATCTTCCTCTTCATAGCTGTGATTCATTGATCATTATTAACAGTCAACTACCAGCTTTTGGCATGTCATTCTTCCTAGTGTCTCACAAAAAGACCTGGAAATGTCCCTGAGCAAAGTTTTCTTCAGGCAGACTGAAAGTTTTTATTTCCATAATAATTTTAACCAAGGCAAAATGATTTGTTCCAAAGAAGTTTGCAGAAGCTCAGAAGAGTTTCAAACCAAAAGAAGCCTTGTAGATAACATATTTTCAAGTTTTATTTCTCTTCCTTTAGCAAAGTTCTCAATTATTTAGCTGCCAAAGTAGACATGCAATAAACTTGATACAAGAGGCTTAGTCATAGGCTAGCTAAGAGAGAAATAAATCACAAAAAGTAATGGAGGGCACTGAAAAAGACCCATATGTATTGATCTTTCACTGCCTTACAGTGCTATCACTATTGAGTCATCAATTTAAGACCAGCAAAGGCAACCATATTAAGGGATTACTGGAAACAGAAGTTGGCCTCTGCAAATCCTAAAATGAAAGTGAATAAAACTCCAAGAACCCGTCTCACCTACATTTGTTTCTATTTTCATTCTTTGATATTCCCCATAAGCCTTGTGGAAGAAAAAAAAATGGACTAAAACATGGAATCCAGTAAGTATGTTGTCTTTTGTGCTGGTTTAAATAATGTGCGTCAAATTCCACATGAAAGATAAGGATTTGCTTTGAATCCCAAATGGTTGTAACTAAACAAGGACTTGATGTTGCTACGTATTTTTGTATTGCAGAGCAGAAATAAATGCAGTAAACCAGATCCTGTTAGCTCTTCATGGCCAGTCATCCACAGGTGGGAGCTGTTGATGCCCCCAGAGAGCTCACCTGTCCACAAGGAAGAGCATGGATCTTCACAGCTGACTTACTGGCCTTCCAGAAGAAGCAGGATTTGGGGAATCTGTGTCAAAAACCTCTGCATGTCGGAGGACCAGGAGGGATTGTTAAGTATTTACACTATTCCCAATATTCGACACTTCCTCCTCCCTGCCTTCCTTACCCCCCGCTTTCCCCCTTTTATCTTCCAGGAAGATTTAATACCACACACAGAAGTTTCCTCAAATCTGGGTAAATCAGCTCTTAGCACACTGGATTGTGCACCCTGAATTCCGTTCCTAAGGAATATCAAGCCGATTTCCTCCTCAAAACACCCAAATATTGTATCAGGTAATCAGTGGTGACCAAGTAATCTGTGGTGGTGGCCTGCTGACAGCAGATGACCTTGAAGAGTCTGCTGCAAGCCGCATAATACAGAGCTTTGGAATTTGCTCTCCTCTCTCCCAAATACATGCATTTATACAACTTACCCTCAATTTACTGGCATTTAATACATATTGCACAGTCCATCTTATATGGAGCCAAGGGGAAAAGAAAATTCTTGTGGATTACAAAATATTATAAAAAAAACAAATGTAAGAAAAATCATATATGAGCTGAAATTTGTTCTTGAATTTTTCATTTTATTTTGACATAGCATCTTTCAATGCTTGACAAGATTTTCTAGCAGTTGCTTTCACTGCTTTTGTATATTATGTGTGAGCCAAGTGTGGTGTTCCCTTGGAGGCATCTCAATGCAATCAAATTGCCCTGCTGAATACATCAGCTGTGCTGTCAAATTAAACATATTCTCCAAATATTTCTCACTTAAAATTACCCTATGAGGACAAAAATAAGTTTCAATATATTGAAGTAAATGTCTCTGTGTCATAGCTCAACTGTACATGAATGATACAAGAGCAGAAATAGACACAAAAGTACAATTTTTGCTTCCATGTCCTTATATGCTAGACTGTGCCATGGCTCCGTATATGCAGGAGAAAGTAGAAAGGCATTTATGACTTTAAAAGGATGGTCTCAACTTGGAATACAGTCACTTAATGTTTGACTACAGTATATTACCAGGTCCGAGTCTTGCTCCTGAACACTAATTGGTATATGCCCACAATGGTAACAATTATTGTGTTTTAAAATACTTATTTTATCTCTATATGAGAAATTTAAAAAAGCAATAGTGCAATGGAAAAATTACGATCTTGCCATAAATGCTTCAAAATGTACAAAACACAGAAGCAAACCAGAGTCACTACAGTATTTCAGTTACTGATAGCTTTAAATTTTAATTTTTCTGCAAATTGGGAGTGTGTTGAAATTCTGAGCTGTGTGGTACAAGGCAGAAACCTCTCAGCGCTGGGATGTACTATTTTGGCGTATTATGTCACATGCACACACAGGAAAACCAGAAGCTGCAAAAAGCAACGTAGCTCAATCAAACTGCCTTGGCAAAGACAAGAGTCAACCTGTGCCATTTCACCGTTACAACCAAAGCTTAATTTGAGTTGTATAATTTTTTCCTATAAGCCAAAATCTTGCTGACAAGGACTTGCTGATTTTCACAGGCCCGAACAGACGCTATAACGTCAGGGGCTGTAGGCAAGGGTTTGGCAGTCTTGATCCCAGTGGCACAACCATGGACATACTGCAATGGGCTCCCGCAGGCTGAGCCCCTTGACTGTTCTATGAATAGGGCCATGCAGCGATGCCGTCTCCAAACCTTTCTCTGCTGCTGCTCCGCCTGTGCTCCCAGGTCTCACAGGATCCAAGTGGCACAGAGGACTTTACACTGGCTTTCTGCATTGGGCAGCACATCCCCCTTCATGCTGAGATACCTGTCCACTGCGAAAGCAACCAGACCTCAGATTATGTCTGTGGGAGAAAGAAGAAATTCATCTTGTAGTTCTCATTCAAGCGAACTAGCACACCAAAATGGAAGAAAGCTTTTACCTAACCTTCGTATTTGCATTCCTAGCTTCATGAATAGCAAGAGTTTCTATTGAGGCATCAGTTAATATACAAAATTAAATAAAAACTAGCACACCAAAATGGAAGAAAGCCTTTACCTAACCTTCGTATTTGCATTCCTGGCTTCATGAATAGCAAGAGTTTCTACTGAGGCATCAGTTAATATACAAAATTAAATAATACAAGCGTCCATCAGTTATAAACACACACGTGAAGAGCTATCACAGGTGAGCTCATAGGCGATATCTGGTAAAGCCACTGTGTTTCCTTCGTAACTTCAGCCTTAATGAGCACATTCTCCTTATAAAGACCCTTGCTGGCCGTGAGCAGATTCTGCTGTTCTGGGACAACAACATCATGCCGATGAGCGCACGGTGAATGGTACCCTGAATTACCAAAGGCATTTCAGGGAGTTGGAGAGGACACAGAGTTGGGCAGAGAAGGAGACAGGCTGCTCCTCTCCCAAGTGCCTCCATAAAGCACTAAATATATATATACACACATGAATACATAAATATGTATATACATGAAGCTGGATGGAGATGTCATCTAAGACATCTAAGTTACACTAAAGTAAGCAGATGAAAAAGGAAAACAAAGCCATTGGTGATATGAAAGCATTTAATAATTACTAGATCTAAGTATGCCACAGACATCCAAAATTACTATTCTTTATGCCACAATTGCAGAAAACAGTAAGATCCTTTCATCATTGTTTTAAGAAGAAATGCGCTTTTACATCTGAGGCAGGAAGTGTTTTCTTCACATTATAAAAAAAAAAGAAAGAGGGCGGTTGATGACTCACTGTCTATTAAAGAACGGCTGACATAGGAAGAAAGGTTTAATTACTGTAGTTGAGGTCTGAATTTTCAGAAAAGAGTTTCACAACCTCTAATCCCATCGGGAGATTCAAAACTCTTTCTCAGGTAAGCACAAGCACTTGAAATAAGTAAGAAGAGCTTTATTCCACAGAAGGCAAATAATAAACACATTTTTAGTGACAGAAACAGAATCAGTGAAAGCCCAGTTTTGTGTGCACTGCATTAGGTGACCCGAGAGTCCAGATTGCCCAAACCCACACATCTGGTGCACTGCCTCACCTTACCTGTGTTGGGGCCCAGATACAGATGTGATTGCTGGTGCCATACAGGTACTTCTGGAAAGTGTGGGTGAGACCTGTCTCAGGTTTCCTGGCATCACACAGAACATCTGCCTAAAGGCCAGCATGCAGTATATTGTGCATAAAAACCTCTCCCCCTGAAGCCAGACACTACTGTCTGGAGACTCCATTGGAAGAATTTCTCTTGACTGCAGCCAATGTGTTCATCTGCTCCAGGAGACACTCAAAGGCCTTCTAGAAATGCAAAAGGCCACTGGATTCTGAGGGTGAGGCCAATGCATTCACGATAGATGTGGCAGAAATCTTTCCCCAGCATCACTTTATATATAAACCTATGTTTGTCCATTTCAGCTTATTTATTACCAAAGAAATTCATTTTACAGGTGAACTTGCATTTTCTGATATTTTGATAGCATCTTTTGATATAAATGGTGCCATCCATTTCCCAAGAAAATCTAGATACTTAACAACTACTGAGGGCTATGACAAGTCAGTAAAGGTTTCAACTTGTTGCTAAGATTCTACTGCTTACAATTCTATTGTTAAATTCTTAGCAGATGCTTATGAATTTTGCTGAGGGTATGTTCTTAAAAATTTTGCAACTCCCCATCTGTTAAAGGCACTTCCCCTCATTAAGACTATTTACATGCAAAGTTCTAGACTACAGCTGCTTTTGTCATGACACCATCAAAATATTTGGAATTTTTTTTTTTTTTTAATGAGGTAGAATGTATTTTCCATTTGTATTTGGCATTACATTACTGAGAATCTCTTCTGGTAAAAATCAAGCTGCATTTGCTGTGGTGGCACTAGTGTAGTTTGGCCCAGCATTGTACCCCTAATTATGTTAATATGTTTTAGAATCCTTTTATGAACTATATAATGGCCATTCTTTTTGTCTGACTAGGAAGGAGAAGAACCTTGCCTATATGTCTGCCTTCCCAGGACTATGCTCCTAAGCAAATCTATGTTCCCCCACCAAGGTTACAAACCTTAAGATTTGTTCCTAAGGCTTATTTCCCACTTAACAAAGTTTGTACCCTTTGCAGTAAGGGCAACCTTATTTCTGTATATTCACCCTAACTGATAACAGAAGGAGAAGTTTGTAACAGTACTAATTGTTTTAAAAGGTTGACTGTCTTATGTAGTTTATCTATGGCTAGCTTAGCAAACTGAGTCGCCGTGCATGATGATAGCAGGCAGATGTTTGCTCTGTTGACACAATAGATTATTTTTTTGCAAAATTAGGAAAAATTTCTTTACTGAGAGAGTGGTCAAACATTGGAACAGGCTGCCCAGGGAGGTGGTGGAGTCACCATCACTGGAAGTGTTTAAAAAAAGTGTAGACTTGGCACTTCAGGATATGGTTTAGTGGGCATGGTGGTGTTGGGTTGGTGGTTGGACTTGATCTTGAAGGTCTTTTCCAACATCAATGATTTTATGATTCTGTGAAAAGAATTTTTCTAGTATTAAGGAATTCTTACTAGTAACCAGCTGACAAAATTAAGAGAGAGAGAGAGTAAGAGAGAGTGCATTTCACAGTAATATTTAGGAAGAAAAGTAAAATTTTAAAGATTAAGTCCTTGATACAGCATTTGAAACAGGGGGTAGAGATGGAAATATATTTAGATGTATCCTCACGGGAAGGAAAAGGTCAAGATTCTACAGTCTAGACAAAGAGCAGTGGAAAAATTACTCAGACAGAGAAAGGTGCAGGTTGTATGGAACTCTCTGAAGCTCAGAGAGAGGGAAAGATGTGGCAAGAAAGTCATGGATAAGCCATGGACACAGGGAGATCGACATTTTACCTCCACCAAGCCACGTGCTTCTTTTGGGACCACAAAGCACAGAACAGAAAGGGGCTCAGAGTAGAAAGTAGACCTGGTAAGAGCTGATAATACTTTCCCTGCATCCCAACAGTGGTGCAAAGATGGTTGCATCACTGTAACATGCTAGAGATGATGATAAAGAAGCTTTTATGCATCATGTAGCTAGAAGGTGCAGTGAGAGAGAGATGAGCTTTCACCATCTCAGTCAACATGTGTGCTAATGGAGTAGCTCAAGCATTTAATAATTATATAAACAAATGTATTTTAACTGGATTATTATTATATTGACTGGATATTTACAACTTCTTCCTCCCCCACTATATCCCCAAGCAAACTATATCCAAATGTATATCATGCTGTATATCTTAAAACCTATCTCACTTCAGCTGTGTAACTGCACACAAATGTGGAGGCAGCAGTCAACAGAAAGATGAATACCGGGTATTTTCTTTCATTGGTAACAACAAGGTCACGGTGTTACTATTTCTTGAGTTTTGCCACACTCTACAATGTAAATACAAAATTGCTTTCAGAGAGCATTTTTCTTGTTAAAAAGGCAAGTCTTTGCCAAAACCACAGTTTTAAAAGACATTTGACATCAGTTGCGACAAGAGTTTTAGAAAGTACAATTTGAAATACAGGCAGTTTACCATTAAAGGACTCCAAAACATGGCTGTTTGTGACAATGTACACAAACAGACACTGTATTTTTCTACTTAAAATATGTACACCAAAACATGGCAAATGGGTGTTAAACTGCTAAATGGGGGAGAGAGTCCTAGAATAGTGTGCCACAAATTACTAGAATATTTAAATTGCAAATTATGGTTATATACATGAGGGAGGCATTGTTAAAGGAGGAGATACACTCAAAATACAGCTCTTCAGCTGTAAGGTTGTAGTCCACCTGGGTGATGGTGCAGGGTCATGCTTTGACCGACCAGTGGTATCACTACCGGTACTAATGGGTGGCAGTGGCTCCACATAGACAACCTTATTGAAGCTTCCTTAAGGAGTGTCTTCCACCAGCCTTTCTGACCCTGTGCAGAAGTTCAGCTTGCTCATTTTAGTGACATTAATTTACTCCTGTTTCAATGCTTGTTCCCCTCATCTCTGAGAACACCACCGCAATATGCTCTTCTCTAATGTCTTAGTCCACTCCCTACCAGGCTTTAGGCTGGGATACATCAGAGAAACAGCTCAGAATATCAGTACAATCCCTTCAGAAACTAGCCCTCATGCAAACAGCTGCTACTACACCACTCGGTATCTTTTGTCACTGCACTTACCTGCCTATAAGAGGTAACAGATAGCAAAACCCCAGACTCATTAAGTTTGTTAATTCTGGAATGATGTTGCACAGCCTGAATGAACACATGCTCCTCTCATTTAAAAACACAGATCCACAAAGCAGCCATGTGCCCAAAATGGCAAAGTTATGCCAACATCCTTTTCTTTACAGAACACTTGTATAGCTCATCAGCAGATTCAACTTTGGTCAGGAGTGCCAATGCCTGATGGAAATAAATGCGAGCACAGAAAAGTGATTTCAGTTTCAAGTCAAATATAGGAAAAGTGATCTCGGTTGGGAGGCTATAGCAGTTTGAGCTTTAAGGCAAATTACTTCAATTGCCAAGTTAACACACAGCCAGAAGGCTCTGTTAAAGCTTATTATCAATGTTAATAGAGTCAGAAAGTTTCTGTCTTCAGCCAAATCACATGTCTATCTCCAGATTGGACTACTGCAACAGTTTTGCAGCAAACTCAGGGAGAAGAGCCTGCAGAAGCTTTGGATTTCCTTAAAAAATGAACGAAATGGAGGCAGAAGAAAGGAAGGGGATCCAGTTTCAGCCTAGACTGGGAAATAGTTTTGTCCTGATCTCTGAACCCCTTTCTCTGCAAAGCATTTAATGGCCTGGCAACTCACTATGGGTGAGCTCAGGGATGGAGGGTTGCTCCCAGTAAAGTCAGTGAGGACAGCTTTTTGCCTCATTTTTCCCAATATGACAGAAAATTATGATTTTGCCACTGATAAAACTCACCAGAACTGAAGCTCTTGAAATATTCGGACAGGAAATTTTAAATAATCTCCCAAATGTCATCTTTATTTAGGCACATGATAGAGTTGAAAGCTGTATTTAAAAAAAAAACCCATTTGCTCAATTTTTACTTTCCAGCATTAAGGTACAAAGAGCAAGAGAAAGAGAGAATCATTTCTGCAGTTCACACACGACATACGGAAAGAAGAATGAAAGATGGTTCTGGAATTAAAACTGGAAGTAAGGAGAGCTTCACTCAGTGTCTATGCCTCGGACCAGGTGAGTACTTCCAAGTCAATTCATCATTGCAAACCTCGGATTTCCTACTTGAAGACCTAGATAACTAATAACCTGTCTGAAACAGGTATTATCAGATCTAGTTTATAATAACCAGTACTTAGACTAGTCCAGAGAATCTATTTCAATGGATATGAACTTCTTAAACTTTCTATAAAGACTATCTGTTAGAATTAAGTGGCTCAAACAGCACTCACAATTTGTTGAGTGCTTTGAGTTGCATGTGAGAAAATCAAATGTTATATAGGTTTATATTTTCAAATGCAGTTTTCATAAACACAAAGAGAAACTTCAAAACATTTTAAATAACAGAGGTGTAGATACCTAAAAATGCCATACTTGGTCTGGCAATGGTGTTTTCTTGGCATATTAATTAAAAATTAGGCAATAAAAGTTGAATCATTCCTGAGGGAGAAGAAGATGGGACAACTGGTATTTTCTAATGTGCTGTTGTCCTGAAAGGACAACATAGCAAAAGATTTCCTAACCTTTCACCAAAGAAGTCCCATTAGAGGCAAAGTAAAAGAATGTTACACAAATTAGATTTCTTGGGAGCCTTTATTTATTTTAATCTTCAGGAAGTAGTTGCATGTGTTTCTTCAAGAATTCATTAATCTATAAAATTTTCTTCTTCCTATTCAGAAACAGTCATCCAAGTGAGTGAGGGAAATGTCTCTTAAAAATAAAATTAAAAGTTGCGCCTATATAAATGTTATGGTAAGCCTCAAGATCTGAAGAGCATGGAGCCAGAGGACTTAAGCAGACATCTATGGATGAATAAAACTTGACCTCTCCATGGAAGACATGAGAGCTCCCCATCCAGCAGCTCAGAGACGGCGAGGCGCTGAGCTGTCTGCAACAGCCAGTCAGGACAGTAAAGGATATTTCCAGGGTCTGCAATTTTAGTAAGCAGTTTTGCAGGAGCTGTGTAATGTTTTTAGTATGCATTGTTACAGTTTTATAGTCAACCTATTAAACCTGAGGGTGACTCAGTGGAGAATTCTGAATAACCATTTACTTTAGAAATGGGCCTAGATGTATCTTTTATGGTTTGTTTGTTTCGGTTTTTTTCTACCCCTTGTATCGCTTAAGACACCTACAAGAAAACGTCATTGGTTTTAAAAGCTTATTTACTCAAGCAAAAAAAACTTTACCAGACATGACTAAAACAGTTCATACTTCTGATGTGATATATAAACAACAACTCATTATCCTCTGACATTACACTTAACAGCTGAAGAAATGAGTTACACATGACAACAAATTGATTCTAGAGTTCATTTAGGAGGAGAAAGTTAGTGGGTGTAAAAGCAACCTATTTCTGGTTTTAGAATAAAGAATAAGTAAAAATAATTATTGAAATAGAATATGCACCCCACCCCCCGTGAGTGTATGCACAATTAATTTGGAACAGAATATTTACCTTTTGGTTTCCCCTTTTTCTCTTTCAGTTTTACTTTTTTGAAAAGGAGACATGGGTATGCTTTGACAAAGTAACACAGTTTTCATCCCCGTACTCCTGCTGTAAAAGGACCTTAAAAAGGCAACTGAATGAGCTCCCTGTGCAGCTGTCAACAGCATGTCACAGAGGTGACTCGGAAGGCCAGGTTATGGCATCAGCAGACAAGAATCAATATCTCTGGTTAGATATACAACAATGGAGATCTCAGTTCAAGGTGGTCAGGAGCTCTTGCTGCTTCTCCTCAGCTGCTCACCTATGCCTTTTCTCCCTCCTCTAGCACAGAAGGGTGCTCTTTCCCAGTAGGGTCCAATCCAAACTCATTGTTTGTCTGCTCTGTGAGATGTTGGCAGCCCTGATCCTCCACTGATTTTAAAGTGATTCCAATTTTGCAAGGGGTCTAATTCCTCTTCAGAAATTCTTACACTGTAGAAGTCCTGGGTGTTCATCAGCTAGCAGGGTAAAGCCTTTCTTTCCTACGGATTTAGCCAGGTGTGCACAGTCCTTCCCATCAACAGCTAAGGCATGGTGGTCATTAAGGGTGAAAGTGACTTGTACCTTCCATAAGGTTGGAACATTCAGAAGTCATTTGACACATGAGCAACTCCTGCCCATCACTTTTGTTTTCAGGGTAATCACCAGGGTGACTAATTGCTGTGTTTCAGGGCTCTGTTAGTGTGCTTAGTCTGAATGGACAGGAACAGGGAATTCAAAAAGGAATGTAAAGGCTTTTAACTCCTAATCTTCTGTTAAAAACTGGCCCAGATCATGAGTAAAGGTTTGGTTTTGCATCGGCCAGATGTTTCGTTGTCATAGAGAAACAAGCTGTGGTTCTCATTTCAGTGCCTAGCAAGCCAGTCCTCACATGTCAGCATCCATCCTTACCGCAGGAGCCAACTGCGGTGCTGTCTCGGGACGAGCTAAAATCTGAACGGGCACAGTGAGAGGATGGAAACGCCGTGCTCCGCTGGCACAGAAAAGCATGCATGCTGCTACGTGCTCTAGCTAACCAGGGCTTGAAAGTCGTAAATCTCATACCTTCAGTTTGAAGTATAAATAAGTTGTTATTAAGGAAGTCTAAGGAAGGAGTGAATTTATATATGAGGTGATGTACATATACATGGCCGAGTCTCAAACGTCCCTCACAAATTTTCTAAATGCCCCTTGGTTATGATGATATAGTAAGTTATTGCTTGGCCCAGAGAGTTGACATTTGTAACTATACTAAAAGTTAGGAGCAAGAGGTAAAACCAGTCTGACCTTTCTTCTCCACAGTTTTATCCCTCTAGATTTTAAGCAAAAACCTGTTTTCTTGGACCAAGGCTGAGCAGGCACCAATCAAGCTCTTTTTTTCTTTCCAAACCTCCATGCCAGCTGGTCCTGCTCCACCCCACAGAGTCCTTGGAGTTTCCTCCTGGGGCCGTGCCCAGTGGTTTATCCATTCCCTTGCTTTTGTTTATCAATCAGCTCTGTCTTCTCCATGGAGGTACTGCAGCACCAGGACAGTGTGCATCCCATGCCCGAGGCCACCGCCACACTGGCTCCAGGTGCCCTGACAGCTTCCCCAACTCTCCTCAGCCTCACTTGTCCCAGAACGCCCAGCAACCTGGTCAGCTTGGGATTCAAGACAGCGAGCTCCTCCTGCTCCACTGCAACTTGTCCCTGTGCCTGAGTGGGACCCGGGCACACACAGGCAGTGAGGCATACAGAGGGGCCATCTTGAGCCCTGAAAATATTGTTTAAATCCACCTATAGACTTTCTATAAGTTGTCATTATGATCCAGCATGGCAATGCTATTTCATGGTAACATAAAAAATTACACCAAAAGCATTACTCTATAGATACAAGATTCAAAGGCACCATTGTTCAGAAAATAGTCCCTGTCCAATATATGGGAATCCACTATCAGCCCTCTAATTGCGTAAATGTTTCATAAGAAATTTTACCCTACATAAGATGATGGAAATCTTTGTAGCTCCTGCTATCTCTGATAGTACTGTGTTTGTCTGTTTCCTGTACAGAATGTGACTTTACTCCCTCCAGTTTGAATAAAATATGAACTTTAATCTTAAATTCATAGATTTTGTAATAATTGTCCCTTCTTTGGAAAACGAAAATAAGAAAAATGAGATGTTCCTTTGGGATACCAGAAAATGCAGTCAGAAGAAAACAAATGTATCATGGATAAAGGCTTTCTGTATATAAACAATTTGATGAATATTAATTAATATTAATCAATATTAATTAATTAACACTGCCAGCATGTTCATAGAAGTGTTTTGTGGCAAAGACGATGTATTATTAGTCAGAGTATGACTTCTTTACAGGAAGGTCACCAGCAGCCTCAAAACTGCTATACTTAGCCTTGCACCCTATTGCTCTAGTGTTTCCTTTTTTCTGCCCCTTTTTTGGTAGCTTGAAATTTGTGCCTTTATAACAGAAAAAAAACCCTAGTTGAGTGAATAATGTGATAGATAATGATCATCTGCTGCCCTGGAGAGGATACCCAGGAGAGGACATCCACTGATACATGCAATCAGCTCCCTTCGAGGAACACAAAATATATGTGAAGTTGAATCAGTACACAATTTTGCTGCAGTTAGACCTAGTCTCTAATCTTAGAGAAGGTATTTCCGGTAGATCCTTGAGATTCTGCAATTTAAAACGTGCATCTATTACACCCTCTCAAAGCTGGGACACATTGGGCATGTCTGTCTTATGGAACACTTTAAAAGTCTTTCAACTATTCAAAATCTGAGCAATGACAGAAACCTGGCTATGTTAAAATAATTTGTTCAGACTCCGTGAAATTGTACCAATGGATCTTCTTTGATGTATGATTTCACCTATAACTAAGATTTTCTGTCAAATTTATTTTTTCATGACAGTCTTTTGTATTCTCCAGTTTACAGGGCATCATCTCTGGAAAATTCCCCTGAGGTAAAATAACTTTGTGATAAAATGTAATGATTCAAGTTCCCAAGTTGTGAATTATAAAGGAGTTAAGAAAAAAAAGAAAGGATAAAAGAGGAGAGGAGAGGAGAGGAGAGGAG
>NW_010532935.1:0-254 GCF_000687285.1 Phaethon lepturus
GTGGTCTGGGGGTGCAGCCACCTGCGGGACCCCAGCGCCGAGCTGCCATTGACTGTGCTGTTTTAGTGCTCTGATACTGGTGGGACTGGGATGGGCAGTGCATGGGGATGCTGTGAATGAGGCAACTGGGTGCAAGGGCTCATGCCCCAGCCCCTCTCCTGCCCCAGTGCCCCTAAATCCCCTTCCACTGATGCCCCAGACCCCTTATATCCCCCTCCACTGATCCCCCAACATCCTCTCCTGCCCCAGACCCC
>NW_010532936.1:0-439 GCF_000687285.1 Phaethon lepturus
CTAAGGCAGAAAGGGAATCTGTTTCCTGGCTGTTGTAGACATGAGGTGAATTGCTGCTTCAGGTACTTGGGAAAACTTTGTCCATTTTGCAATTTTTGGCTTCCCTAAGTTTTAATATTAGTCATAAATGCACATCTAGGTACAAGCTCAGGTGTTAGCCCCAGCTTGTGTGTGTGTGTCGTGTCCCCCCCTCCTTTTTTCTTTTACTGTCTTTTATCTCTGCTACTGTATTCTGTGGCCTTTGGTAAACTCTTTCTTTTTAATTGTACCCTATTTATGATATATTGACAGCACCACACCATCAGAAAGTAAATACAGTATATCAAATATGACTATAAACATAAAAAAAGACAAGTTCTGTACTTCAGGCAGAAATGGCAGATTCCCCCTGCCCCCCCCCCCCCCCCCCTCCCCCACACCCACAACCATCTATAAGCAC
>NW_010532936.1:470-6833 GCF_000687285.1 Phaethon lepturus
GAGTATATAAAATAAACTATTTGTAAGTCATTCTGCATATCCTGTCTTGAGTGATGTGGATACAACTATCTTAAAATGTTTTTAAACGTTATTCCATCTGTCTTCTATGTATGTTGCTATGCAGCCAAAATACAGTATTGCTTTTACATATTTAGTATTTTCTTCATCAAAATCAGAAGAATTATATTTACAAAAAAGATTTATAAGTAAAACTTGGGCTTTTTAATAAATTGGGGCTTAACATTATACATGGTTTTTTACTGTTTCCCTTTTTTGCCCAGTGTGCTCTACTTCATTTGCAGCTGAATTGAAAAAAATACACTTCTTGAGTAGTGATTAACTTCTTCTTTGTGGCTTGCTAACTTCCAGTTTATTAATTCTGGATTTTTCATTATAATCAGTAAATTGCATATTTGTCAAATGATTACAATAAAAATGCAGAAAATTCTATTGTAGCTTCACCTGCAAAAACAGATCTCTAGAGTTTTGTTTTGTTTTGTTTTATCCCGAGTGCTCTATGTGCTTTCTAGTGTGCTAGCTACCAGAAAGCTCTGGGATCACTTGTTAGATTCCACTGGAATTGTGTATCATTTTGAGATTAGTTTTGTCTATGGAATAATTTCCTGAAAATTCATATACTGAAAATGTTTATTAATTGGCTGTTTATACACTGTTTGTTTGGATTTTTAAATTGAAATAATGAACTCACTAGAAATAAGAAAACAAAACCCCTCACAACCAATTTGTGTGAGTTCTTTTACACTTTGATGTCACCAAATCTGTGTAATTCTATCTCTGTCAGGAAATTACCGCATGCCAGAGATTCCTCTATGAAATGTTGACAGTCCATATTCCTAAAAATGTATGATTCTTAAAATTTATTTTTATTAGACTGACATCAAAGACTACTGTGGATTTCTTGGCCATTGTGAACTGATTGATAAGATTTTATTCACCATTAGTTCTGTAAGAATCTGTAGGAAGAAAAGGCTTCTCTTGCAAATAGGTGGTCTTGTTTTTAGTTGGCAACAATTTTTTTCTCTTTTAAGTCAAACACATGACAAATGAGCAGTAAAGGCTACTCTAAGTCTAGGCATATTTAGAATATGTTTTTCCTCCAATCCATTTTTATCAATTTCTTTTCAGGACATTGTGGCTTGTTACAAAATCTAATTCTGACGACCAGTCCTTACTGGGGTCCTGCTGTTTGAAGACATATGCCCGTTACCTGGGGTTTGCAGGACTGGACATGTAGATTATGAGCTATTTGGCCCATAGTTTTTAAAAAATCTGGTATGAAACGGTGTGAGTCTGGTGGAAATTGTCATTTTAAGTGTTTCCAGCTTTTCTGCGCAGGTGAGCTTGTACTGCACACAGAAAAACCCAAACAAACAAAAAACCTCACCAATCCAAAACAGGAAAAATAGAATAGAAAAAACCACTAAAAGCAAGAAAGCCACAGCGTCTAGTGTTAGCCGTGCACTGCGGGCATAGTCGTTGGACATACCCCTCAACTATTTCTGGAACGCCACTTCCAAAACTGAATCCCCTTTTTTAATGAAATACCTGAAGGAAAACATTAGTGTGTCATATTGTCCGTCCACATGGCCGCTGGCTCCTCTGCCTTCCCCACTAAACTGATGTAATTAAACAGGATTGTTCCTTTCCCTCCCTGCAGCGCTTCAGTCCTGAAAAGTTTCTTCAAAGAAACTCCCAGGCTGGAACCGGTGCGGCTTTGCCGAGCGCAGCGCTCGCCGCGCTTCAAAGCGCGGAAAATCTCGCAGCTGCCTGGAGCCCGCTTGCCCCAGGAGGTGTCACTGTTGGGACTAGCAGGGTGAGCTCCAGCTCTGCTGTTTATTTTTTAAAGGCTACATTGACCATGAGGTAGGAGTTGACCTGTATTACATCTCCTTCCCTGCCCCCAGCCCTTCTGAGGAAAGGTAATCACAGGTAAAATTAGCTGGTGGCTTATATGGAGGTATGGGCAAATAAAAATTTTTGAAAAAGACACCGAGTGCTGGATACCTTAAGAAAGACAAGCTAATTCAGGCTTGTTAAAATAGGGGTTTTTTCTGTTTTTCCTATTTTTTCCTTGCGGTGCTTGTGAATTATACTAAGTCAGGGAGGAATTGTTATGATGTAACTTTTTTTTCATTTTAATACTTTTCGACATGAAGGACAGATGAATTTGTGTGACATGAGATTTATTGTGTAAATGTTAAGATTTTACGAAATAATACTCTCTTAAGATATTTTATATTTACTAGGTCTTTTTCTATTAAAGAAAAAGAAGTGTATTTATAGATCAAGAATTGAAAGTTTTCTAACCATAACTATAATGCAAATAATCTCTGTGATTTCTTGCGGACTTACAGGAGACTGCAGACTTTAAAAAAAATTTAAAAAATCTTAGTAAGTTAGGCTTGGGTTTTGCAGCAGCCTAGCGCAGCCCGAGGTAAGTTGTTTCCGTGGTTAATTATATTCACCGTCAACATTTTGCACTTTACTTCTAGTATCAGTGTCTTCTTTCAGCCTTCAACCTGAGGATTTGTTTCACCAGATCTGCCATTTTGCCCATTTTCCATGAGTTTTGCTGTTAAGAAGTTTCCTATCTACACAGCAGTAAGCTAAGATCTAGCAAGTCACGTTTTCTGCCTAGTAGATATTTCTTATTCCTATGTTTTCTGGTTGATAACTAGAATAACAGGAATTAAAGAAAGTGAATTTAACTTTAAGTATCTTCAAAATCACACTTCATATTTTTGCTTAAAGAGTACAGCAGATATTTTTTTTTTTCCAGCCAGAACTGTTGATATCGGCACAGAACATGCTGACCGTTGCCTTACAATGTTAAATTTTAACTAACTGGGGGATTTTGAAGTTCTTTGTCTTTGTGGTCTCACTGTGGAAAGCCCAGAGAAGCAAGGATCCTCCATCATTCAGTAACTTCCTTCTCTCCTGATTTAATTTCTCTGAGCTTTGATGTGTGTTTTAGTCTAGTTGTGAGAAACACATATATAAAATGCCACACGCATACAGAGTTTCAAATTTAAATGGATTTAAGCCCCAACTTTAAGGAGAGCCCTGTGCACAAAGAAAAATGATTGCCTGTTAATTTTTAGACCTATAATCTTAAAATGTCTCCAGATGCCATAGAGGCAAATACATCACGGCCAGGATAAATCTCTCTAGTCTTCTTATTTTTTTTTAAAAAGCGAAGCTGTACCGTACATGATGGCTTCAAAAAAGCACAGTTATCCTATGTTTTGCCCCATATATTTATCAGTAATCCGTTCTGTGTGCAACTTTAAGATAAAAGCTTAGAGTTACTCCACTGCTTGCTTTTCCAAGTCACTTAAAAATAGCAAAATTGCAGCTGGAGGGGCTGGCCAGTAGAGGCCTCTCTAGATTTGCCTTATGACTGAGGACTCTGACCGCCTGGAATCAGTCGCAGGGAGCAAAAGTACTTGAAAAGATTCTGTTGCATGGGGCGGAGGAGGGAGATCACTTTTTAATGCCCTTTTAAGTTGCAAGATGTTGATTAATGTTGCCCTTTACATTAATGATGTTTCAAGTAAAAGAAAACAAATTTAAAATGGATAAATTCTATTGAGGATGCATTAATTAAGCAGAGACTTTGCCATATGCTGTGGCTGGAGTGCTTGCTGGCCTTTCTGTTGTTGTTACCTGTGTAAAATCCACCCCATCCTCTACATGAATGCCCAAGCTGAATAGCCATTTGAATGAAGGCTTTAGCTTGATTCGCCATACAAGGGGTACTGTGTCACTGTGTTTTCTTTCTAGGAGTCACTAAGTGATTTCTATATCTGTTGTCATGGTGATATAGCAAAGCAGGGGAAAATGGGGGCAACTCCGGGCTTTCTCTACACCCTCTGCTCTAAGAACTAAGATGTTGTTAGCAGGCCTATAAAACATTGGGCTTTATCTGGGCCTTCTTTTTGTTCTCTGATTGTCAATAAAACTCATTTTAAGGGTAACAAGGACATCTAAATGTCATCTGTCACAGTGTTAGAGAGATTAAGTTTGTTTAGGAACTTGTGCTGGACAAAAGGCCACTATTTGTTCGGCAGATACAAAGCGGTGTTGGCCATCAGCAATCTTGATTTAGAAGGAGGCCGCATGGAGCATCCAGGAAGGATCAGCTCAGTTGCAGGTGACAGTAAGAGGCTCCTTGATGCGACAGCATTTAAAACAACACCAAAACAAATATGGTTTTGAGTTAGGAGTGGTTTTATCGGTGTTTTGTTCTCCTGGGAGGTGTTTTCGGTTTGCTTTTTGCCGTCTGCATTGTAGACTGCACGTTACCGGAGTAGCTGCATAGACCTGAGGTAAGAAAACAGCCATTGACAGTGGACGGCCTGTTTAAAAACATGACACACACACCTGATAGTCCTTGAATGAATATAAAAAGAAGAGGGAAAGGAGGTTTTTCATGAAAAATCCAACAATAATAGGTGCTGCATTAACGCAGCATTTACTCAATAATGAGGCTAAATGGAAAGTACAGATTAATGAAGACATTGGTGTTATTAAAATCAAATCCTGTGGTTCATATGCTTTTCTTAATAATGAACATTGTGGCTATTGGAGAGGAAGAACAGGATTTTTTCTATTAATTTGGCACACGTCCCAGATCTCATTCAACCAGAACCTATCCTGTGCAAAATGCAACCCATGGCCTTTATGTTCCACAGTCTTTCCGTTTTATATTTGTGTTAATCCATAAAAAAGGCTTTTCTTTTTTCAGATTAAGGAAAAGCAAAGGGTGATCTTTGAGCCTAGATATTAATTAAATAACACAGACCAGCCATGTTGATTTTAGCACAAAGATTGGTTGAAAAATGTCTCTAGAAGGGAGACGCGATGTTGTTCATTGCACTACAACTACATTTAATTCTAACATTTGTGTTTGGATAGTAACATGAAGTATAATGCTGACTGAAATCTTTTGTGGCTTGTTCTGTATTTAGTGAGGTCCGTAGTAGAATATTCAGGACATGTATCTTGACAAGGAAAAATACTTTAATCTGATTTAGTAAGATTGCTATAGTCCCAACGGCAAACAAGCAGGAGTTGAGCTGCAGCTGAACAATGGAGTTGGCAAAGCTGAGTGCTCATTTTGCAATATGCTCAATGTGAAATGTTTGTTTGACAGGCGGAAGGAAGCTGCATCACGTACTTGGTGGTGGGTTGTTTGCATCGCGGCAGTATCGGCTCCTTTCTGAAATATTTCCCGTTACGCGGACCCAGCCACTTTCCCCAGGATCTGCAGCGTGAATGGTGGAGGAATACGGTGTGGCAGGGGAGAGGAGAGATGACCGATGGGAAAGGAGTCCGTGTTCTCTCAGGTAGACAAGAAGTGAAAAGCATGAGCGAATGCCGCTTCTCAGTGAATTAGACCTTTCTCTCTAGAGAGCTACCCCAGATCAACCCATCAGCTTGGTTCTGCAGGTGGATGAGAGTAACTCTGGCTGAAGAAGTGTGAGCTCCCAGAGTATGTTCTGTTAGCTTCTGTTTTCCCCATATCACAAGGCTGCATTCATAGTGAAATTAAATGCAAACACCATGGTAGATCCCCCAGAAGGAAATCTTGTCAAGTACTGGAAGGTATATCGTCTTATCCCCTCTCTGGCTAAGTGACAGTAAAAATTAAACGTGTGCAACTGGGTGTGTAGTAAAATTCACTATAACATTTTCAGCCTTCGGATCCTGTTTCAAAAAATTGTTTGCCTAATAGCTAAAAAGTTGTGTTGAGGTTGTTGCTATACAGGATGGACACCACCCTCGCTATTCACCACAGGCCCGGCAGCCATCGCCGCCGCAGAGGGCAGCCGAAGGGTGCCCAACGGGAGAAGATCAGCGTTGCTTTCTTGTCTCTTTCTATATCTGGGGAATGCAAGATTGAGGCAGGGAGCCTCGCTACCACCTACGGCTTCCTCCTGTGAAAGAGGCTTTCCCATCCAAGCAATTTACATGGTTTTCTGACCTATCTGTGACCAGGCTCCTGCAAATTACTTATTACCAGGAGGCCAGAACCCAGGCTTTAGTGTTCAGTGTTGGAATCAGTTGGCAGGAAAAAACCCATGCTGCAAGGATGTTGTGAGGGGGGAAAAAAAAAGTGTTTTTTTTCTATGCAGACTTCTTTATGACCTGCCACTCTCCTGTTTTCTATTATTTTAGGTATGTAGTCTGCTATTCATTCAGCTACTCTCCATAGACTGCACTTTGCTGTAAGACCAGTCTTGGTCCAGAAGCCAGGAGATCCTGCCTCTCTCCTGCTTGCTCTGACTCCACTTGCTTTGGGAGAGGAGTTGCCTCAGTTTCCTTCTCTCTAGAGCAGGA
>NW_010532936.1:6864-14301 GCF_000687285.1 Phaethon lepturus
TGGGACCTTGTTGGACCCTTGTGCAAAGGACACTTTGATGATGTGAAATGCCTTCTTACTGTGGAGCAAGGTGAGACAGAAGAATGAGTGAGTGATGTTTAAGACTCAGGTATTTGATCCCTGCCCAGTTGCTTTTATGCATAAATTTAACTTTTACATTTTCTTTCTCTGTCTCTGCAGTGACAATTCTGTGCACGCTGTCACCTTGGCGTCACGGGGACGGCTAAGTGCTACTCAGTGTGAGTAAGGGCTGCAGAATTAGGCCTCAGTTAGGAAATGTTTTAGGGCCATCAGAAGCCTGACCCCTTCTCTGGCTTCAAAGAAGTTATTGCTAAGTATTATTAGACTGTTCAAACTGGGACACTCGTAATAGTGCCGGGAGCAGGAAGTGCTCCAGCTTCAATAGGCGTTTTGCATCGGTGAGGTCTCCAGGAGCAAGCTAGCAGCCTTTGAGCTTCCCACGTGCTGTTGGGAATAAGTGGGCAAAGGTGCCTGTGAGTCTTCGGGCGCGCAGAACTGCTTCATCAAGGCCTGGGTGCGGATACCCTTCCACGCACTGAGAAGCACCTTGTGTTGTGTAATGTGAAGCACCTTTTTGATGTGAAGTAAAGCCCAGAAGAGTCAGTCCTGTCGGCTGGTGGGTGCCTTCAGCGTCCATTGAAGTGAGCAAGAGCAGAGGGCATTTGCCCCCACTTGGCAAGCATAGACCTTTAGTGTTAAGTAGAGAAATTACCTGGTTGTGCACTGGGGACTTGAAAGTTGTGGGAACATTTTATATGTTATTAGAGCAACTGCTCAGAAACGAAAAGGGGAATAATAAAATCACTTCTTCATATTCTTATCTGCCACAGATATTAGATACGGTTATACTGGCAAGATGATTTCTTTGGTAATACGTGTTTCAACATTGTTCCTGCTTGTGGTTTAAATAATAAAAGAGCAATGAATTAAATCTCTACACTGGAAGGAGAAAAGTGCTGCCATCTTCTATTGGAATAGCAGGGAGTCAGAAAATATTTTAATTTTTTTTTATTATTATGACTAATGATTGTATGGGAGATGTGAGTGTTCAAATTCCCTTAGTAATGATTTTAACGTTACATTTACCAGAACCAGCCCACTTAAAGAAGTTATTGCTATTTAAAGTTAATTCTTACAAATAATAAGAAAAAATTATCAAGACAGCAAAAATTAGGTTTATTATATTTTTACAACTGTTGCGTTACTGTGAATTGCTAAGATTTGTAAAGATCTTTGAAGATGAAAAGCTCTGTGTAATATTATTATACTGGCTTGGAGAAAGTAAAAGGAAAAAACCCAGTTCATCCTGTTATAATCCTTTTAGAGATTTTAACAAATCAATCAGCTTTCAAGTAGTAGAAATATTTCAGAAAGTGCCACCACCACTACTGCTGTTGCTCCAGGCTATATTATCGTATACCATAGTGTGCATGGAAGCAAAGCTTAACTAAGGTCATTCTAATGAATTTTTAACAGTTACATGGACCTAATTTGACTTTCTGTCCAGTATGAAAGGCAACCTCTTCATGCTGCAGCACCCAACAGAAACCCCTGAGTTTTCTTATTAACCTCATCTGCATTTTTCATCATCTGAAAGAGCTGCAAGTAATGCTCAGTCTATGAACAACTCGGTGCACGTGTGGGCTTTTTCCATCTTCAGTATAGGCGCCCAACAATGGGTTTTTTCAGCCTGAAAGGAAGTGAAAATGTATTTTATACTGCTGTCTCCGCTTCTGTCTCTGGTTTCATTCTCTCCTTTTTGCGACTAGATTTGAGTTCTCAGGTACGTAAAGGATAGCGTTTTACCAAATTCCTTTGGTACCAGTTCTCTCCTCCGTTCACAAGAGAGCTGCAAGGCTTCAGCAGCGTTCCAGGAAGGCGCTTCCCTGTTGTTGATAGAAAAGACAGGCTGAAATCCTGATCTCGTGAATTCCCGTCAGCAGCGCGTGGCTGGGGAGCTGGTCTAGCTGGGCCGTGAGTCCATTGCGCTCTTCCTGCAGAAGCCCCACCGCCTGGAGCTCCTTCCAGCCCCATGTCCTTCCTCCTACAGATGCTACAGAAGAGGGTATGAAAACCTTTTAGTAGCTAAACACAGTGCACCGCCCCAGGAACCAAGTCAGAGTGTCTGAAGCTCGGGAAGGTCCCAGAGATTTAACATTCTTTACAAAATATCAGTTCTCTTTTTCTCTATTCACTGTGGATAGTCTTTACTTTGTAGAAAGTTTAATTGTGTACAGTTCTTTGTTCTGTCAAAGAAACCCAGTGTTGGTGAGCTCCCAAGTAAAAAGGAAAGAGAATTTCCATTCTGCAAGAAATAAATACAAAAATGAAAATGTTCTCAAGAATTCCCAGTTCCCATTTTTTGGTGGAAAAATGATGCTTCATGATCACTGAAACACTTTGATAGCATTTGAGCGTTTCTTTTTAACTTTTATCTAATATATGATACAATGAAAGAAGTGGAATCAACATGTTAAAGTTTAAATGAAATCATTTACTATCTCTGAAAAAATGTTTGTTAGATTTATAACACTTGTAAATATTGTTATACTTTATAACGCTTCCATTTTTACTACATTCCACTATACAACAGAAAACTGAAAAAATTGTATTCAGCTGTCTACCATAGTTTAATTATGAAACAAAAATAATAAGTTTCTTTTTATCACTTATTGCTTTTGCCACCTTTTCATTTCAATAAATCCCTTGCTCTTAGGTGAAGCTTCTAACCTTTCCCAGCTATTCAGTTTTCATACTTGGATCACACCTTTCTTAAGTGTCTCCTTTCTTTTTAGGTTCTTGGCTATTCTTAATTATCTTTTTTATCAGCTCCTCATTTATCTCTGCATTATCCTTTTTGCTCAAAAGTGATCAGAAATAATGCTGTATTTTTGAAATGGCTTTATCATTGGTAAAGTAATTTAATCGTATTTTTATTTCTGCCATCATATTTTTGCATCATATTTGCTGGTTTTTTTCACTGCAATTCAATACTACCATTATTGATGTTTGCATCATCTGTCTTTCTGAATGGACGTTAAGTTAAACCATTTTAAGGTTCGTAAGAAAAAAAAAAAAGCACTGAAAAAAACAAGTATATTTGCACATTAAAATATATTTATTGTCATGGTACCTCTTTACCTATCTAGCTTGCATCTCTCCGAGGGTGAACCATAGCCATCCTTGGCTGTTGAAGGTATTTAGCAGCTCCTGGTTTTGTTTTAAAATCCTAAGCTCTTCCCAGTTTTTTTGACAGGTCTGCAAACCTTTTGACAAACCAATGCCAAGGTTTGTATAATGAAACCAGGTGCATTCTGCATTGCTTTTGATTCCACAGCAAGAGTGGCACATAGCTGTAATTTTACTTCAAGTCCCCAGCACCATTTTGCTTAAATTGCTCTACACTTGTGTACTAGCTTTTTGCAGTTCACCTGTCTGCGTGTTCTTCAGGGTGTACTGAATATTGCCAGGCTGCTACGATGCCTAATGAATTCTTATCAAAATGTGACTGTGTCTTCCACAGTCTCATAGGAAATTGCAGAAAGACTGAAAGCAGAGTGTTTGAAGGCACCTGTATGTGAGACTTACAACAGTTTTCTTAGCTTTAGACATCCAACTCTAGTAGGAGGGTGATCTCTCCAAATTTTCTATACCCTCCATGAAAAAAAGGACTAGTATTTTAAGCACACTGAAGCAGTAAGCAGTACCAAATGCACCAAGCCCTTGTGTCTGTGGCATCCCTGGTCTTCTGGCTTCTGCAGAGGGAGATGTGATACAGGTTATAGACAGCTTGTTTCCTCTGGGGGCGAGAAAGGCTGAGCACAATCCACTGCTCTGTCACTTCAGTCCCTACAAATCCTTGCAAAGGCCTTTGAGATGTTTGTAGAGTTCCTTGTAATTTGTAGAGCAGGGTCACCAGCATCTGACTGTGATTCCATACAACCAGCCAGTAAAAGTAACCCTGTTCTACCCCGATCCCCAGAGTAGCCCCAAAAGAATGGGAAAAGAGATTTTTCGGTGTTGTCTGCAGTCCGGTATGTTGGATCTTTGAGGACCTGTTACGCAGCTGATGTTTCAGTGTGCCACCCATCACTCGCTCTGCTGAGCGACCTGCCCCTTTGGTAATGAGAGGATTTCTGAATTTGGTAGTTACTACGCCTTTTTGTCTTTTTAGTGCTCAAGCCCACAGATAACATTCAATGATGCTGGTTTGCAGAGAGACAATATTACAAGTTCCTGTAATCTCAGCGTTATAGGTATGGTCAATCTTAAATTCTCAGTCTTGGTTCATTTCATAAAGTATTAATTTCAGTGCATTTTACCACGTATGTAGCACTAATACTGCTCGATGTTTTGGCTTCCTTGTCTGTATTGACATGAAATAAAGTTTCAAGATCAAAGCAGACATGCGTCTCGAGACAGAGCTGTTATTTCTGTGTATCAAGCATGAAGAGCTTTATGTTTGGATACTTTGATTATTTGGCTCTTGGAGCCCTTGCCTACTTTCTGTTTGTATCCAAGTTACTCAAAGTGACAATTTTTTTACTTCTCACCTTCCAATTGCTACCTTAGCCACCCTGATTCTTTCCTAAATATTCTATGGCTTTTTTGTGTAATCCTTTTTCCTTAAATAATGAATCTAAAGGGCCTGATCCTAGACTTCCCCCCTCCAGCGGCAGCTGAGGGACTTTCTTGGGATTAAACACAATGTCAGTCCAGTGTGTAAAATGTCTACTATTAAGTCCTCAGAGCTGTCCAAAGAATTACATGGCAGCACATACCCCCGACTTCTAAACAGCAACAAATGTTGAGTAAGAAAGATTTGAGAGAGCTAAATTATCTCGTTAAATTAACTGGAACATTTTAATTTTTACTAGAGTTGAGTGAGCTTGAGTAAATATGACGAATTGGAAGCTCACTTCATTTAGCAGACATCAAACACACACAGAACGTTGCCCAATTTAATTTAGCTCTGCCAAGCTGGGAAAAAGCTTGTGTAACATCAGTGAACAAGAAAAGGGCTAAAATTTACTCTCAGTTGAGAACGCATGCATAAATTCCCTTGGCATAAACTGGTGTCATGTATGTATGTATATCATAGAGCTTCCCTTGGGGAAAATCCTCCAAACACCTGCAACCAGAAAGAATTTTTGCTACTATGAGTTATTTCCAATGAAGTCAATAATAGCTTTCCCCATTGTTCTAAATGGAATATGTAAACTCCTGTCTTACACCCCAAGGTTTATCTCCTTTTTCTCTGCTGTCTCTTATCAAACACATACCAGCACAGTCGCTTGTTCAGTCATGCTCGGTAGAGTGGCTGGTTTTTTTTTTTTTGGCTTTATATCCTGAGCTTAATGGGCACATTTTGTGAAGAGTGAGCCAACCAGGTAAATAGCTGCTACTATGGAGCTTAAGAGCTACAGCTCTCAAATTAGGAGGTGCTTTTTGTCAAATAGGCCTCTGTAGCTCTAATATTAGTAACAAAACAAGGGCTTTTCAGACAAGAAAAAAATCTTTAGTCTGACTCTGTATCACACTTAACTCTGTTGCCTTGTCAAATATGTCAATGTTCATATTATACAGCAGCATTCATCTGGGGATGCAAAAGTGCTTTACAAATATTACCTCTTGAATAGTTTTAATTTATATTTAACAACCAGGTTTGTGTGATGCTACTCGAAAAGAATCAGAGTGAACTATTAAAAAAGTTAGTGTAAATAAATTATAGTGATTTCTTTGCTTTCCTGTTGCTTTTTAGAAGGGTGTTTGTTTGAGCTCGAGAACAATGCTACCAAAGTTTGCTTCAAATAGCTTTTTTTCTCCTTTTGTTTTAACACCATGTCCTCATATATCTACCTGTTTCTTTCACTCCGATTTCAGCTCTGCTGCTGTAGGTGATAAGCATCTTCTGGTAGAGCACCAGGAACGAGGTACACCGGAGTCAGAATACAGCCCTGCATACAGGCATTGTGGTCTCAGATGCACACAACCGGCACAAATAGTCATCCTTTTCTCCAACTTGTTTATGAAATTTTATTACTTTTTTGCATGCTTCAGAAACATTAGCTAGAAACATTACTGAAGGAGTTCCTTGCCTTCAGGCTGTGCAACTTCTGCCCGTGTTTTAAGGCATTTTTATTGAATTTTTAAGCAAATTTGCTTTGAGCATACTCTTTCATTTTACATTTTCTACGGACAAGGCTGTAAGCCTGTTTGCAGAAGGCAGATGTCACAGACACATGTTGTGAGTTTTACGCTGGTCTGTGAAACACAGTGCGCTAGGATGGCTTGTACTGTCACCTGCCTGGAACCAAAGTAATAGTGCTCACTGATAACAAACTGGGTGTTGGTAATTCCTTATCTTAATTTATCAGCTAGTTTATTAGTTAAAAATTATTAGGTTTTGTGAATATTCCATTCGCTCAGTATGTGTGTAAGAAACATTATTTTTGTGTTAAAAGAAGAATGCATTGAGGCAAAGAGAAATGAAGGGAAGCTGCAGGCAAGCTGGCTTTGGTGCTTCGATTCTTGGGTTCCTGATTATTGTTCTAGGTCTTGAGTATCAGAGCTGGTACATGCTCATAACGCTGCTGAGAACTGCTGGTTTTTATTCCCTTTGAAAATTAGGCTTTTGGTGCCCGAAGCTGGGTTCCCAAATGGAAACATTTAAAAGCAGAGGCCTTTGTTTTGATCAGGGATGCACACAGACAGTGAGTGAGTGGGAAGGAACTTAGACTGCGTATCAAGGGATGGTTGAGCAACACGAAGTTGTTGCTGTGGAGCACCTTTGTTCTTGCCGATAGTTTGGTGAGGGTGCTCTTGTACGCCGAGGAAAGCACAGGGACCGCTCTCAGAACTGTACGGCTGCTTTGTGCTGGTTTGTTTCCTGGTCTGCTTTAGGATAATAATTCTATAGACAACCGGGTTGTGTAACAAAGCTCCCATTCAGGTACGTAAGCCTAAAATAATTAGATGTGTTCCTCGGGCATAGATAAACATGGGCCTTCTATTTTTTGAGGGCAGGTGAACTTACTAGACCCACCCTAATACTCCAGGGTTATGTCCTGCCTGACGGGCTGCCACGGAAGCGCTAAAACCGTCGCACACAAAGGCACCACGGGACTCCCACCATCAACATGGGCTCTCTGCCCGCCTCTGGCGCTAGCTGTCAGAACCGCTTCATCTGAAATCAAGGTAAAGAATCAGCAGCACTAAATACTACAGGACAAAGGCATAAACTAGCTCTGTAACCCTGGGCAACCTGGATGTTTGCTGACTGACAGTGTGAATGACAGCCCAGTTGTCAGTCTAAAATATCATCCTCTAATCATTCCAGATGTCACCCGACAAGATGATGGCTACTAAAAAGGGGAATAATTTGGGAAAAGTCATAAAGCCCATTATCTCCTGCTG
>NW_010532936.1:14332-26276 GCF_000687285.1 Phaethon lepturus
TTCTGAAGACTGCAAAATAGATCCAGAATCCCGTAGGTAACACATGACTGGTTTATTAAGAGAGAGTGGCCACTTAGAACTGCGCCGGGCACCCCATTACATTCCTAGGGAAACCTGCCCCCAAGATATGTGTCTCGGGACTTTGTGAAGTGTCTCGGCAGGTGAATCCAATCTGGCCGTACAGCGTAACTGAAATGTTTTACCTGTTCCCAAATACAACAGGAAGCAAAAGGCTGCCGTAGCAGTCGCCCACTCGCGCAGCAAATCGGAGAGAGAGGCTGGAGTTGTTCACAACGGAAGCAGAGTGCAATTCCTGGCTAGAATTCTGATTAATTTTTTTTTTTTCTCCTTAATAAAGAATGAAACCTCTGAAGACATTGTTAAGGCATTTCTACTCTTGCTTAACTTATTCAGATGTGTTTTAATTTCAATATGAAGAGAGGACTACGTTCAGAACTTAAGGCTGCATGAAGGGCTGCAGATAAATGGAAAATAACAAATGGAAAGAGAAAAACTCTTTTGAGAAGGACAACAAAATACAGCAGAGCAGGGGGAGGAGGGGAAGACAGGAAAGGTAGAAAACTATGTCTGGATCTTGAGCTTTGTATTTTGCAAGCACAGCCTGACACACTGAAGTCGGAATAGAGTTTGTCATCAAGGTAATACTAAAAATGAACCCACAGACCGGTTCATTATAGCAGCATAAACTAAAACTGGAAAACATCATTGTGTTAATTCCTTCCAAGATCTAGTGGAGGAGATTCCAGACTGTGAGACAGAAAATTCTGTATCTCATTCATATAAAACATCTCAAAGAAATACTGAAAAATTGCTGCCAAACTTTGGCAAAGAGGACAAAAGCATGCGTAGAGCAACTGTTAAAAATCTATTTCCTGTAGGCTGTGTTGGGCCTCATTCTCCCATTTTCACTCATACTGGCTGATAACTGGTGATTAATTGCAATGAAAAGAGTGGAATAATTTATGTAGTAAGGAGCAAAATTGCAATGAATTTAGGCAGAAGGTTGTAGTCATTTGTCTTAATGAATAATTTCAGATTTCTTGCTATCTACCTGAGCAATTCTAACACAATCATTATGGTGATGTGGAAGCATGGAAGAATCTCACCTAAGAAAAGGTATATTTTCTTATTGGCAGTTAGATTTCTATTAGTATTTCATGAAAACACAGTTTCTTCTTAATTAATCAGTTCCCCTTGCCAAAACTTTTCATTTTTTCATGTGGTAGTTCCAAGTTTTTGCTCTTCCAAAGAGCAGCTTGAATCTAGTACAAAAAACTTGAATTTCCAAACAGTTATTTCAATGCTTTTATGTAAAAAGTTACGGTAAAAGATCATACTGAAGCATCTTCCCATGTCATGTTAGATAATATTGCTATCTGCTTCTGATAATATCTTGGCTGTTGCATTGTGTCGTGCCTTATTTCAGTGCGGAAAAACAATGTTTGCAAAAACAAAGCCTTGGTGTTCTTGGTCATGGAGCTGCCCAGAGCAACTTCACAAAAAGTATTTATTTCAGCTTTTGTAGAAACTGATCTTAACTCTCCCTTTATAAATTTTGGTACTGGTTCTCAGTAGCTGCAAGTCCTAAATGTAGTATGGCTGTGTTTCACTGATATGTGGGTATATACATATGTGTTTGTATGTGTTTGCATATTCTGGATTCCTTTTAAATCTATAGAATAGATATACTTTTATACAAATCTACATTTTATTTATTATTATGACACCAAATTTTTTTTCTACTATACCTTCTCCCCTGTGTCCTGCTAAGCTTAGCTAACAGATACAACAATGTGATGGTAACCAGTAACTTTTTTTTAAGCAAAATTCGATACATGTGCTCAGGTTGTAGGAATATAAAGCCAGGAGGCTATAAGTTCTGTCCTTGCTTGGCAATCAAGTCCTGTCTGATAGCAGAATTGTTGCAGTGATTCCATCGTGACATAATAAAGTTTGGAGCCAGTAGGAAATAGAAATGTGTGAGTGCATATCTGTGTGTGCATCTGTGTGCCCGTAAATATTTGTTTTCTGTAGACAATTCTAGTAAATCTATCTAGTTCTCTATAATATAGTAAGGAATTTTGATTTTCTACAAAACTGCCATGGATTTTATGTTTATAAAAAGGTTTGCCATGTCAACAACGAAAATCCACTAAAAATAATGGAAAAGTTAATTGCTCCCAATTCATTCTTTAAACACAGCAGAAGTAACCTGTTCTTTCGGGGCGGGGAGGGGGGGAGTAGTTTTGTTTTGTTTCAGAAACTTCAATAATTGTATGCATTCTGATGAAGTTTTGCTTAGGGTTTTGCTGTTGGTTACAAGCTTGAGATGTATAGTGAAATCTCAGGTTGTAAAATCACCTAGACTGGAACTTAGATCAGTGTTTGCATAGTCCCTAACCTATGAGTCTTGCATAGCTCAGATCTAGATGGAAAGTCTGAAAGGAAACACCAGGCCTGTATGAAGTAATAGTGAACAGCAGATCTTGAAAAAATATCTGAGGAACCAAAAGGCCATTTTAGACAGTTGATTATTAAATTTATTTCTGGATACTGCTAGCAGAAATTTCAAAATATACTTCTCTTCCTCCTGATATTTCAGCTACCCATTTCATACTCTTCCATTCTTTTGATCATATCAATAATACCGCAACTCCAATGAAACGAAAGCAACTCTAGGGCGGACTTGCATTTGTTGTTGATTTTCTTTTATGAAATTTTAAAGAAGTCTATTTAAAAAATGCTGTTTGTTATCTTTCATCTAGGAATGTCATGCCCTTAACTATGGTTTAACTCTTTGTTGCTATGTTTTAGAGCCATGTTTTGAACTGCCCATTGTACGTACCACTCGTTTTCTATAGAAATTGCATCCGCCTATGCTTCCACAAGATCAACAACTCATTAGCTTTCTGGATACAAAGAAGGAATATTAAAAAAAATAATTTGTGGGATGTTTTTAAATCGCAGCTAAAATTATTACAATTTGAACTGCATTACAATTAGTTGTGCTTTGGCATCACGCAGCTAAACCTACGTGACCTTTAGATCAGCCTTTGGTGACTGAACAATTGCATGGGGCTTATGTGGAGTTAAGAACCTCTCTCCTCTGGTTTGGTCCATGAGCCAGCACAGTGCAATGTCTGCTCTTCCAGAGAATTTCCTCCTACTCTCTTCTCATTGATAATCATCTCTGTTTTGTCCCATACTATCCCTTGGCAATAGTGACAGGCTAGTGGGCATAGAGGGCTGCAAGAGAGCTACCGAACATCCTGGCTTACAGCAACCTCCACTGAAGGAAGTCCCAAGCGTGTTGCCAGCCTGTGGTTGGAGAGGTACAACCAAGCAGAGGGATGTCTAAGTACAAGCCTCGATCCCCTGCTCTTCTCCAAGCTTCTACCAGTGTCTGCTGCTGGAGGCAGGACTCTGCTTGAGAGACCTTTGGTCTCATCCAGCCTGGTCATTCCTATGCTAAAGCATTTATGTTGTTTGATTTTTCTTCTGGTCTATGCAGATGGTTAGATTTCTAAAGGATAAAAGGACCAGAAGAAAGCTCCCTTTTTCTTTTCTTCTGTACTTCTCAGTTTACAGTCTGTTCACTAGGAAGAGGAAAGATAATGAACAAGTGGAGAACAAATATCATGGCATCCCTGCCATCCTGAGGCTGGTAATCCAGCCTGTCACAGTCTCAGCCTCTTATAGCTCGGTTTTCCCAGTAGTTATAGGAGCATTTCCTGCAGCCTTGGCTCTCAGATGTCACAGTTGATAGAGAACTGTAGGAAATGAGTTGGTAACTAGCAATCTCTCATAATTTTTCCCAGGATCTTGAAAATTTTGTGTGGGTTTTCCATAAAAGACAGTTTCTTTAGAGCTAGCTAGAAGGAAAGCATTTTGCACGTTCATTAGAAGAATCTCTGTTAAAAATCTGTTTGAGGGAGCTCCTTTCTGATTCTGAAAATGAAATTGTAATGAAGCAGTCTTTTCTTAACTTGTATTTATACTGGGAGTACTCAGAAATCCCAGCCAAGAATTATTGCAGTGTTGTACAAGGCTGAAATTCCCTGTAGCTCTATGCTTAGCACTTCCTAAGGCCCTATGGCAGCATATGCTTTTCTATCCACATATTTACTCTGTGTGACTGAAATTAATGCAAACTTTACTATTTATTTGAATGAAATTAACTTGGGCATCTTGGGCAAACTTGAAGAACTGATTTATTTATTATTGAGGACAAATCTGGCAAAATACTTGTGTTTATTCTTAATTTTCTTAATTTTACTTTACTTCTTTAAGCACAGTCCTCTCCTGTGAAGTTTGGATAGGATCATGCTTGAATGTTTTGCTAACGTTTTGCAAAGTTTCTTTTTAAAAAGGTGAGGCTTTAACTATTTTTCCTTTTTCAGCAGAGAAGTCCAGCACTGCAATCTATATTTTAAGAATGATCAAATGCTTTAACTATTTGGTAGTTCCCGTTGGATATGTATAGTATTTAAAGGTTAAAGTATGTCTTGATGAAAAAGTGTTTGCCTTTAGCTGTTCGTTGCTATTTTATCAATTGCTTCAGATGTGAAAAGCCTTTTTATTTGGTTGAGGTTTGCTTATTTCTCCCTGCTAAACTTTTCTGTAGTTTGCACCATATGCCACTTTGGTGTGATGCATTACAGTCAGGTTTGAATTTTGGCTTCTCTTTGGAGTATTTTACAAGGAGAGAGATTTTACACACTAAAATGTTTTCCGTAGAACACAGCTGTAAAAAAAAAAAGGTGAAGTAACTCATTCTATACTTTGTCTCCATGAAATGTATTCTCTTTTAAGAGGGTTTATGTAATTTTATATAATTCTTTTGGCAGGAGTGTTTATTGCCCAGCTGGGTGAAATTATTAATGTACCTCTCAAGCTGCATTTTCAAAGATCAGTAATATATATATATAAACCTCTTTGAGGGTCCTTGATATGTACTATTTTCATTGGAGACCCTTGTTCCACTTCAGTAAAAGGATGACACAAGATGTTTACTTAAAAAAGAGTCTTTGACATCCTCCTGAGAATGTTTTGATAGAATGGCATACATTTGGTTACAATTAGTAAGCCAAACAATTTGCCATTGTTATCTCGCTGTGTTTGTCTAGAGCCTGTAAGGAGCTTTCAAAAAATGTCCATCTCCGTGTTTCAGTTAATTGATTGCATGTTCAGTAGGATTATTAGGATGATTCTGTTTTATAAAACTCCCCATCCTTTTAGTTTTATCGGAGAGATTTTACACTAAGGCATGTGGTAGAAAGCAAAAAGGAAATATAGGCACAGCTAAGCATAAAGAGATATTGTAGTTGTATCGAGGCTAATATTCCTGTGTGTGGGAAAAAATACCAATGCGTTCCTGCTGCTTCTGGGTGCAAGATGTTATACCCGAGGGCTGAAAGTAATAGTTGTTGGTGTGAAAGTATTCACCAATATCAAGTGCAGATGAATGCTTTCGGAGCCAGCTGAAAGATGAGTTAATCATAGTTTAGCTTAATATTTGAACTTGTACTCTGTCTGGTATAATGAATGATGGCTGACAATTTTATTCAAAATTTATTAGCAGTGTGATTAAAGGAGCGTAATCCTTATCCGACACTTTTGCCGTGTTGTGATTTGTTTCCTTATTTGCCATTTCACATGTAATTTAGAATTTCACTTTTCCTTCTCTGTGTTAGGCAAAATACACCTTACTCTTGAATATTTTACTTTCCAAATAGAGGTTTAAGAGTCTCTGCTAAGATAATTATCTCTCTTTTTAGGTAGTAGGCATATCTTGGTAAGTACATCTCATATTGCTAACAATTGTTTGGTGGTTATGTGATTAAGCTGGCTGTAACGTAAATTAGTGTCTATGTCACAAAACCTCCTTGTGCAATTACCGCCCCTCGGAATCGCTGCAGTGCCATGTTTAGTCCTGACAGCAAGACCTGGTGGTTCTGTGCCTCTCTTGACCAGCCTTTTTTGTTTACACTTTTATTGGAGAAACACTTATCACAATTCCTCTAACAGTAGGCGCACACTGGCAGCAGAGAAAGTCAGAGCTTGTAGTGTTATTCCACTTGATAAACCTGTGTCCTTGAAGTTTCCTGCATCCCTTCCCTGTCAGACTGGTAAAGTCATGCTGCTTTTATGAATTCTTGGTGGGAGTGGTCAGTACTGAATTGAATAATTCCCTTTTGAATTATATCTTTAACAAAACAATCCTTGAAAAGGCCTGCCAGGTTTCGGACGGGTGCACAGGAATAAAAGGGTAAGAAAGAAATTCCCCCTCCAATGCACGGCTGGAGAAGAGACAGGACTTGAAGGGTTCTCCATGGCTGCCACCTCTGCTCCCTCCGTAGGGTGGGAAAGGACAAACTTGTGCAGTTTTCCTCTGTTGCTGTCCTGCCCCACGCTGCCCTCCAAGCAGCATTGCAGGAGGAGGCCGGTGTCGTGGGTCTCTGCACCACTGAGATACAACTTGCACCTTGGCCATTGGGGTGCACCAACACTGCTTGTGCAACGAAATCGCACTGCTTGGTGCCTCCAGAATTGGAACCAAGAGTTTGGGCCCCGCAGTGCATGTCAGCAGCAAATTCACTCTTTCTCATTTCCTTGTCATCAGAGCTAAGTTATGTCAGTTCATGTTCTCTAGAGCAGTTTGAATTCAATTTAGCTGGTGATTACGTTACTTTGTTCGAGTGAATTGGATGCTGGTAGGAATGTTCGTTCAAAGGGTTAACTTAACCTTCCCCAAGATTGTAATGGACACCAGAGGATCAAAAGCTCCTCCAAACTCTCAGAGGAGAAGAAGGAGGAAGAAAAAAAAAAAAAAAAAAAAAAAAAAACTGCTTGCTCTTACAGTTTTCAGTCAATGTCTTCCCTCTGGAAAGAAAGTCTGTGTTTAACGTACTTAAACTCATGGTACAAACGATTCATTTTCTCTCTAATCGTAAACATAATTTGTCTGGTGTTTCAGTTCTTTAGATTTATGCAGTAGCCATGTTTGTCAAAGTATTTGGCACCAGTGACATCATTTTTGTTGAAATGCCGGACAGTGTGATGAGTCCCAGATGTTAACGCACACCACAAGTCAAGAAAGAATAAAATACAAAGATCAACTGTAGCAGCTATGGAGGTAATAAAGTGATTCTGTTTTCTTCTAGTATTCAAAGATAAATATTTGTATTTGTTTGAGGTTTGTTTTGCATAAATGATCAATCAGGGACTGTGCTGAATGCTCTGCATGTGCAGTATAAGGGGAGACCGAGATGTGAGTTTGGATGAACACTGAATAAAGCATGATTCAACCTCATGATTGCGCTATTTCCTTTGTGTTTTTTCCAATCTTTTACACTTTGCATGTGCAGATTACAATATATGCAGAATACGTGTACTGAGAACCGAATGTGTCTCTTTCTGAACTGCTAGGATTTAACGTGTCATTTGGATAATGGTCATGCATGGTTATGTCAGCACATCATGTTTTCTAATGTACTATAACATGACATGCCAACGTAACCAAGAGTAGCACCATTTCCTAATGACATGTCATGTCTGTGAGATGTAAAAAGGATGTGACCTGCTGAGAATCAGGCTTGAAAATTTTTTTTTTTTTTAATCTTAAAATAAAATCAGTTGGTGTGCAGTTTGCCCATTTCCAAAAGTATTTTTCATAAAAGCATGGTTAGGTTCTTTAAGGGAAAAAAAATCATAAAGGTAACCAGGCATAGTTTCATATTATCTGCATATCTAGCCAAGCGTTTCGTGTTGCCTACATACGGTAAAGAAAGCATTAACAAATAACATCCATCCATCTAGAGCATCCTCAGCACTACATAAGGCTGACCTGACTAATATTTTCACAGAAAATTGGGCAGAGGTACTCCCTTACTTTCATACCAACAATGAACACTTCCTTTAAATAGTTTTGTTGTCTAGACAGTGTTCACTGTCACAACGAATTCCCATATCCACAGTTTAAAAAATTGACTTGGAAAACGCGTTCGTAGTTGTCAAATTTGTGTCCTTAATTTACTGCAGTAGTTCTCCAGGCCTTATAGGCATAAGACAAATTGTATTAAAGCCACAGGGAGAAAAAGGAAATTTAGACTTTTCGTATTGGAGTACTGTATCCTATAAAGATGAATAATCAGTTGGACGTATAACACATATGTCACTGTCTTCTCTGAAAAGACTTCCCATCAGAAAAAAATACAGAAATGTATCAAAATACAACCTTGTTTCAGTTCTTAATAGATTAGTCTTCATCTGTTTATTTGCAGTGAAAGTTTTGAAAGTACTTGGCATTAGTTTCAATACATGCTTTCTAAAACCTGGAAGTAGAGGAAGTAGTGATGAGGTCTGTGGTGTTCATTGGTGATGCAATTTTCACTGTGCTGCTTGGTTGTGTGCTGGCCGGAGGACACGGACGTTGCTGAGCAGGTGGGATTTATTTTGAAATTATTTGGATTTCTCTTACCTTTTCTTTCAGGCTGCATGGTAATTTGGGAATAGACATTAAAAGCAGATCAACTTATCTTGTTCTTTTTCTGTTTATAGGACTGTACTCAGATTACATTCTGATGCAGATATATGAAGAATATGGATGTTTTTTTCAAGGGCTCCTAAAGCTGTTAAAACTTACAGGTAAGTCTTTCAGATACCCTTACTAAAACCAACATGTCCACAGGATTTTGCTAGATCTCATTTTCAAAAGCACTTATGTTATTTAGGGGTCTAATTCACAGTTCTGAAAGCATGCTTAGTATATTAGATCTCACTGACCTTCAAAGGGACATCTAAGCATTTATGGTCGGATACTGAATGTAAGAAGAGCCTAGTAGGATTTTTTTTTTTTTTAATAGCGTTTCATCATCTCAATTCCTTTGAAATCACTTTATACATTTTCCTTCAGTTTAAAAAATAGGGCATGGGTTCTAAATCATATGTGTACTTATGAAAATATTACCTGTAATTTATTTAAACCCTGTGAATACCCCAGGAAAAAGGTGTGTTGTGGATGTAGTGCTTCAGTAGACAATGTGTTCTATGAATTTTGGGACAAATCGTGGGTTTTGTCACTAATGTGCCATTTTAGTCATTACTTGCTGAGCTGTATCATTAGAAATCTGGGTCACATAGGCCATGCTTAAATTACATATCAGATGACCCAAATATTTAAGGCAAACTGGTGTAATTCAGCATCACTTTAAGCAATTTATGCCACTGAAGATCAACCCCCTCAATGTCCTGCATCTTTCTGAGTGGAATTACTTCACCTTCTCAAGTCTTTTCTTACAACTTCTCGTATTAGTCAGGACCCCCTACCTTCCCATCCCTGGCTTATCTGACCGGCTTTTGGTACTGATGCAATTACTGTCTCCATATAGACTCTATTATTAGTCTTAAAAACATAAAAATTTCACCTGAAACGCAAACATACCTGCTATAGATAGGTACTGAAGGAGAAAATCTCCGGGGGAAAGAGAAAAAGAGGAAACTTTGCTGAAGGATGAGCAAAAATGTACCTGTTTGTTGCATACAGTTATGATAATACAGTCTACTATCATGTAATAAAATATCACACAACTTAATAAATCTTTTGTATGCTTTAGTGTCAGTATTATTTGCTGAACAATTGATAGGTGTGCAAACAGAATAGTTAGCTTTGCCAGTTTTGCTTTTTTTTTTTTTTATTCTTCCATCCATTTTCCAGATGACATTCCCTCTCCTTTCCATTCTTATGGCCAGAAAACAGTGCTACTGCACACTGACAAATGCGTACTAAAGTGTGATTAAAAGTCATGTTCAGGGCTACTGATTGCACAACCAGTGACTTCTCGCAGGGCTGCTATATTTGTGCCAAACTGTGTTATCAGACTCTCTGCTAGCGCACTTTTAGTGCCACGGCTTTTCATTGATTCTGTTTAAAATACATGGAAAAGCGTTTGCCAGAAGCCCTGCATGTGATGTTGAGCACAGAATTTGCAGCTGTCTCTGTAATTCTTAGAAAGGTGAAAAAGCAATGACTTAACATTCTATACCACCCAAGTCTGATTTTGTTTTTTTTTGTCTAAGGTCACCTTATATTTGTAGATCTTGGAAAATTGTCATGAATATTTATGATGGCATCAAAAAATCAAGCAGCTGCAAATTGTTTACAACATTTTTAAGAATATGAAACCAGCTTCTACTATAAATCAAATACATCTGTTAGATCTGGATGAAAATTGAAAGCTCTTTGGTTCCATCCTATGCTCTTATGTACCTGAAAGTTGAACAACTATCGGCAGCACAATTTTAAAACACTAATGTAGGCTGTATAGATAAAAGGTAAAACTTGAACAAAAGTACAACATTAATCATTCTAAAGATTGCACATGAAAGTACTTTAATGAAATATTAATTTGAAATCGATGCCATAAAACTTTGTGGATATTTCCAAAATGTAGAACTGCAGTCTGCCTAAAATTTTATCTGCTTATGCTTTTTCCCTGCTTTTAGAAAAACAAATTCTTCCATAATACAGCAGCTCCGATGTGCATATTTGAAAAAGTGCACATTAAAACTGTACACAATATTGGCCTCAAATATTTGTTGGGGTTTTCTTCTACAGAACCATGATGTATAATTTACCACTAATTTAATAGCTAGCTGGAGAAATACATCAAGAGAAATAGCACTATCTTTGTTTAGGCAGAAGTAACCAATTCTAAATCTTGGCACTGCTGGTAAACTGGTATTTAGAGTATATTTGTCATATGAAAACATCAAACCATTTGGTTTTGAAGAATAACGTGTGTACTTTAGATGAGACACACTACTTGCCTAAAAATTAATATCTTGCCTGAAAGGGAAAACTGTTCATCTCTTAGAACTATGATTTTAAAACTTTTTTGTGCCAAGAACTGCCATCACCAGCGGTGGTGACAGCAGCCTCAGCCTGCAGCTCTACACGGGCTCACGTGTCACGGTGCAGATGCTTGCGTACCACTTGTGGTATGTGGGTTGCAACTTGGGAACGCCTGTATTGGACCTCTTAATCCATTTAAACACAACTGTGCTAATAAATAAAGGATCTGAGTTGGAGACTACAGTTTCATTTTACCTCTCTTTAGGAGGTTTCATATTTTCTGTATTTGATTTCTCCAGTTCTTCCTACCAGTTAAATTGTACTTGTGTTGTCCTCTAGTTTTTCACTGAAATATTTTTGACTTGGGAAGCATGTGGTATTCCAGGATCTCCATGTTTCATGTTTTCAAGGTAATTCAAAGACCTCTCTGGTCAGAGACACCCCTCCATTTTGCAAGGGGATCTTTGTCGACTGCCATATAGTTCACTCTGTTCAATAAGCTGAACAATAAACTCTGTTTCTTTTCCCACTGCCCAGTGTTACAGACTCTCACAGACTATCAGTCCCAAGCAGCGTTGCATTACGATTCAGTAAAGTTCCTATAACCAGCATGCAAGACTTCATTAGGAGGCAAAACGCTAGTCTGAGAGGGTAATAACTATGAGACATTCTTTTAATAAGGACCATTTTTAAATGTTAAGAAAGACTTGTTTTAATTGAAGGAGAGGAAAGGAGCTCCTACCAAGCGTCAAAGAGATCCCCCAGAGCTCTCAGAAGTCTTCAAATTGTCTTGTATAGAAATGCCTGAGAATCGGAAATCAACAGAGGTTAAGAAAGATTTCCAACCATCTTACTGTAAGGTTCCTCTGATGAGGTTATTCTCTTCTGCAGTTAAAAATTTGGCTTTAGCTTAAAATAAGGTGTCTGCCCATCCTAGTTACTGAAGGCAACTGGAGGCTTGTTTTATAGACCCAAATTTTGCTGGGTTTGTGTAAGCAGGGATGCAGAACAATTACCATTCAAACCATTCTTTTCAATCTACTATACACCTGTTCCGTCAGACAGCAGGAA
>NW_010532936.1:26307-49414 GCF_000687285.1 Phaethon lepturus
CAGACTACTGCCGTGACAGCAGCAGGTGTATGGCAGCAACAACTAATCAAATCAGCTGAATCGGAGGTGTGAATCGCATTGCACTTCTGTGCAACGAAAACGAGCAGAAACGAGAGAGCTAAATGGCTGTGACGTTTTGTTTTATTTTTAAGAACTTGCTTTAAATTATAGGCAGAACAACTGGTAAGTGCAAGAAAAAATGACGAAGAATTGAAAGAAAAATGACGTTTCATCCTTGCTGCAAAGGACAGAGTGAGATAGGTATAGGAGAAACCCATTGTAATCACTCTGAAAAAGCAAAGCATGGGTTTTGATTTTCCTAAAGAAGCAAATGCAAAAGAACTCTTGTCTGTACCATATGACTCACGATGCTTCTTTACCAGGCTTAAAGAGAATTGAACTTGAGTAATAGCACCATTAGAGCTCTTTACCAGGAGCTAGTTCCTGTGGTTTCACTGGGTCCAGCTGCTGATGACTCACAGAGGAAGCGGCAGAGATTAGGTGCACAAGGAAAAAATCAGAACAGCTCAGAAATAAAGCAAATCAACCAAGCATTACCTTTTGTGCACAACAGAACAATGGCTTAACAACTAAGGTTCAAAATGATCCATCTTATTCCCCTCATTTGTGCTATTCCTGTTGGAAAGACCACCAGGAAACATGTGAACCACTGTGGAATACACACTGTAATCCATGGAACATCTCAATTAATATTCCCTCTTGACTACAGCTAGAACAATACATAGCATCAAGCAGTTTAATCTCCGGCAATAATGCCTTTTGTAAGATCAAGAGGTCTTTCCCTTGAATTAAGGTTTAAGCGAGGATTTTGAAAATTAGTTAGGTATTCTGCATAATGTATAGTGGTGGCTACAGGTTCCATAAGTAGTAGGGAGGTAAAATGTGTAGACACAGGCTGGTTGTCATTAGAAATGTTGTTATTAGTAATTTCTCCTTTGCAAATTGACATTGGTTTCCCCATAGAAGAGAGTTAATCCTCCAACAGGCTTAGTTATGAGCAAATATATCCAAGCTTTTATAATATTTAAAACACTGCCTGTAATATTCAGTTTTGTGCTACAAAGAAAGTATGTCCCCAGCAGCAAAAAATTAAAATATCTCACTTAAAAGGGAAGATGCAGAAGAAAACATCTCGGATCTTGTTTAAATTACTAATGTACAGTAGTAGGGCTGCTGTTGGCTCACATCACTACAGTCTCGGACACATAGCTCAGGGGATATTTTCTTCATGGAAATTGCAAACAGTTTTAGGCTCTGAACTGCTTGGGGAGGAGTCCTATCTGAGTTGCTGTAGACTGATAAGAGAGCTTATTACAAATACATAAGACTATTTTGAGTACCTTATACCATTTCTTTAAAAAGCATTTGAAAAGGATGACGTACTAAGAGTGCTCTAGGAAAAAATTTTGCAAATTTTAGTCAGCGATTCATCCTTGTTTTTAAAAATAAATTGGAATACATTATTAAACTTACCTTCCACTTTCTATTTCCCATAAGAATTTCAGAGGTAAGATCAGTTAGTGACTATAGACAGAGATGCATTTTATAAACATTCGCTTTAGTGATTAATGTAAAACGATTCACAACCATCTCTTTAGAATATTAAGTAACTTTACTTTGCGTGTTTACCATCAGCCGGCATTTCAAACCCCACAAGGTGACTGTGTGACACAGGTACATGGTCTCGGCAACGTTGAGTTTTGAAAAGGCCCTCACCCCCCTCAGCTTCAGTTGTGATCCAGCTTAAGCAATAAGCACTTCAAAAAATATTGCCAACAAGAAAGGTGCTTCTGCTGATGTTTTCCTATATGGAAAATCAAACACCAGTTCAGTTCATGGCCTCTGTGCTCCCCAAATGCATTATCTGCAGCAAGCAATAAAGGCTGCGTCTAAGATAATAAAGCTGGCTGTCACAAACGCACAGTGCAGTCAAGGGACTCGCTGCCCGCAGCGCTGTGGGTGGCCAGGGTGTGCGTAGGGTGCTGCCGCGGCTGTCCCGGGTGGTGACCTGGGGCACTGCGGGCTTTGGGGAGAGCTGCACCAGCTGTCTTGAAAGGCATGAAATTCCTCTTCCCTGCATGCAGCCACATGGCCTTCACACACTCAGAAGCACATGGATGGAGCAGGGCAGGTCATTCGCTTTCCTCTCCTAAAAGTCAGTTATTTTATGTTTAAATATTTTCATTCATCTCATTCACGTTGACTGTTTGGCACATATGTGAAGATGAAAGGGATGAAACCTTATTCCTAGCAATAAATATAGAGTCTGGAGTAAAAAAATGTGAAATGAAGTTAATATGCATTAGAAATTGTTTATTCGATATGTTATACTATCCCTTTAAGATATGCTACTATGAACTGGCTGTCAATACAACATCACTTAGTTGGTTTTCATCTGGACCTTAGAGCACAACAAAATTATTAGTACATAAATCTCTACTAATTTACTCCAGATTATGATTCTTTCATCAACATGCACATATAAATTATACCATTAATCATAATGATTTCTTTCCGTATTCATGTGGATGTAATATGTATTTTCTTGGGAATCCCACTGTAATTTAGCATGAATTAATGTCCACTTATTGGAAAGCACTACATACATTGATATTTCTAGGGGAAAAAAACCAACAACCGAGATGCCTCTTAAACCACAGCCTAAATGACCTGGGTGCTGGTAAACAGCCACCAAAGGAGCGTCGCTGCAGGCAGAGGAAAGTTATCTTAAAGGCAGTTTGTTTCAAAGCTCATTAGGCCAGATGGCTGCCTGTCTTCTAGGAGCAGGGAAAGCACGTGTGAGGGAATGGGGAGGCTTCTCTCTCCTTCACCCGGCCCTGGGGAAGAACAGTGTGAATACGTGGAAGTGAGGGGAGGGCCGAAGCAGAGGGGCATTGCTAGGCGCTGGAGAAGGCAGTGCAAAGCCGTCTGCCGCCCTTCTTTTGGCAGAGCGGGAGCAGTAATAGCGACGTTGGTCTTAACGGGTAGCACCTTCTAACTGGCCTCAACAATAAATTTCGCCGAGAGAAGCAGCAGCATTCAACCGCTTTTCTGCGGACTGTATTTTAGCCGCGGACTACGTGCTTGGCGGTGGCCGGCCAGTAGACTGAGCAGGTGAAGGACCCATGGATCGGCTTGCTTGGCCTCAGTTTCCCCCACCAAAGAAATGCAGCTGCCTCCTTGGGAAGTGCTGTGCCCTTTCTGGAGGTGAAGCAGGATATTACTTAATCTAGCTATCAAATATATAAATGGAACATACATATATACATATGCATGCTTCATAAGTGAGACAGTGAGGGGGAAAAAAAGGAACTTCTGACTATAACGAAAGATTCATTAGGAAAAATGAACTAATCAGTGTTCTCCAAGGAGAAATTCATTCTGTTTAGGAGGCCATACCCTCTGCTGCTGCACATACTTAATATAATTTATATTATTATTTAAATCACTGCGTAAATTTTAGATACTTTTAAAAATCAAGTTAATGGACCATACTTTGCTGCTTAGCATCATTTATATCAAGAATTAGTGGCTGTGGAGATAATATATGTGCATACAGAGGAGAAAATACAAACAAGCAAATATCATAAAAGTCATCTGCAGCATGGGCTTAAAATACAACCGCAGAAATGAGCCCGTGGAAGAGCTGTGTGTTGCGTGGTACAGGCTTTCCTTTAAGCTGTGTGCACTCCTGTCTTTACATACGAGGTATTCTTGAAATGACTTACCACCACGTCGGGGACCCATCCTTGCGCCAACCTGCCATGGCAGAATATTTATTCCACTGGGAAGTGTCTCCCTCTCCGCGCTTTGGATACAAAGGAAGGCGAGAACGCAGCATAGCTTTCCCATAGCCGTAAGAGGAAGTGGAGAAGGCAAATTAAGGAATTCTCGGGGAGAACACAAGCACCTATAAAGACTGCTTAGGAGCTGAAGAAAGGGGCTGAGACACTTTAAACAGACAGAGCCGAGAAGCAAAGAGAGAAGGAAATAGAGAAAGATAATAAGAACCTGAAAGAATGAGAGGATTCTGGCAGCTGAGATAAATCCAGGGCCTTCTGCTGCGGGCTCATTAAAAGACAGAATATATTCCCTTAAAATGTCTTACCTGTAGCAGGCGATAAACCAGCTGTGCATCATTGCTTCCTTCAGGTTAGCTGCGCTGTATTTCACTCCTCTGCGTGCTCGCAGCAGAGACATGTTGACACGGAGCCCAGTTCCTGAAGCTTTGACGCCAACTTTCGCAGCCCCAGATTCCCGTCAATGTCACGCTGAAGCTTGTGTCACCGGAAGGATCGCGCTGCCACGGGAAAGCGGGACAGGGACGGGGCGGCCGAGAGGGCCGCGCCGGGGGAGGAGAGAGACGGCTCCTGCGAGGCGGGCAGCGCGCGCGGCAGCAAGCGCGAGTGGACGCGGATAGCGCGAAGGGCTGGTGTCAGCGCTGCTTATTCAGCTGCGCTCCTCTAACCTGTGATGCTCCTGAAAAGCAGAATTAGAGGTAAAGAGAGAGTGCCGTAGCCCTCAGAGTGGAAAAAACCCCGACCCATAGCTGAGTCTGGGAGGTGTGAGAGCAGGAATCTGGAAGGGGAAGGGCAAAGCGGGGACCGGAGAAAGGGTCCTCTAACCCCATCGCTGAGGAGTCAGTCCCTGTGGGGAGGGTGGAAGGTTTCTTCGGATTTGAGCATTACCTTCTGATTGATTAATTTTGTACAATTTCATGAAATGTGGTCTTCCAACAGAAAAACAGTTTGGAGCTGAGAACGCATTGCTTTTGCGTCTCATGACTCCGGCCTAAATTCATCCACACTTCATATCTCCTCATTTGCAGTCTGTTTTCTTTCTGCCTGACTTGTAAACTTTCTATTCAGTAAAAGTTGTGAGTTTTTTCCACCTAGTAAATTAAACTCCAGGCATAGAACCTTTGCTGCTTGCCACAGTGCAAAGACGGATAAAAAAGTAAGCTTTTATTAACAGAGACAAACCTGGGCCTCTGGCATCTTACAGCAAGTCCTGACAAAGTGACTGTAGTCTAATTTTACACACAGAGAGTAAAATTCATGGACCACATATCACCACCTCCTACTTGCACTGGCTAAACTTATGTTCTGCCGAGGGGATGGTGAGAAAAGCTGTTTTACCTGTGCCCTGATTTGCTCCTAATTAAGGTTTCTTTGGGAAATGCATGTCATGTTTTATAAAGCTGTGTCTTACCTTGTGGTTTGGAACCCACAAAGTCACTTAATTCCTGAATGTGACGTTGGATAAAACTGCCTTCTTTCAAAAAAAACCTAAAAATGCTGTTTTGGTTGGCTCATTTCAGGTAACAGTAATTGTCTAAACGATTACTTAAATTATTAGTTGCTGCCCAAGTGACTGCCTGCGTTGCTGAGTCACCCGGCAGTTTTGTACAAGCATTTTTATCACCTATACATACATAATTTTCTTTCCTGATGAATTCACAAGCTGCTGCCTCAGACGCTCCTTATGTATCGCCTGTGTGTATTACTCGGGGTCTGAAGCTAAGTGGGTAGATTGCTCACAGCAACGCCTTTCATCCGTGTCCTTTGGTTTTGGATGCAGCATGCACCTCCAGCTGCACAGGAGCACCTCCATTACCCGGTCTTGTGGTAGAGCAAATAGCATTCTGGCCTCAGTCTCCAAGCAGGAGATTAGTGACAGCAGTAGGCAGACAACTTTTGTCCCCGGGGAATATTAGAAATCTAGAGCTAGAAATAGATGGATTAACTGAAATGCAACCCAACCTCTGATCTACATTATTGCCTCTCTTCTTTATCTCACAAGGGAAGCAGAGGTAAAGAGTGATAGACACTGATAATGATGGAAGTCCGTGATAATACACCGAAGTGATAAACTTCTTTGTGGCCCTCATTGTGCCCAGTTGTCTTCAGCTGGTTATGAGCTCTAGCCTCAAGCTATTTACACCATGATCAGGCTAGTAATTAGCAAAATGTTTAATATAATATAGAAGCAATTAGGAGGTGATAACATGCAATTAAGATGTGTTTTCAGATTAAAGATTTTATAGTGCTCTCTTTCTTGAAAAGATAAAGTGCCTATCTCAAAATGTCAAACTGCAGTGATTTAATCTGAGTTATTTTCAATTAATATGCATGTATTCTTGCGATGTGTTCACCGTTGTTATTGACATTGATAAATTAAGCTCATCCCAGCAGAATTTATCCTTGAGTCGCTCTATATTTCCTGAATGTCAGTTCTTTATTCGTATTTTTTTTATGCCTACAAGCTGTGCACGATCTAACTCTAAGTCCCCTGATTCATCCCTGGGATTACAGTAATGTGTCAGTCTGAGTGGAACAATAATCTGAAAGGGCATTGTTATAAATAGTGTGTTAGAATATAATTGTTTGTCATGTCGTTTCTCCCCTTTAAATCCCTCTGAGTCCTGTTTAAGTAATTTAGACAGCTAGAATGACAAGAGTCTTGAGACTTCACTTATAGAGTTGTCCAACCAGTCTTCAGCCTACCCTGTCTTTTGAGACTGTCTCATCTGCAAAATAGGAAGTGCAAACAACAGATGAGTTCCGACTACACTGTGGATTTGTGATGAGATTTTGCTCAGGCCATTTATAGAACAATGTAAATGCTGCTGATACCAATTTTGCCTTGGCTAGTCAGTAGAAGTGCTTAGACAATAGACGTTAGGTTGTTTCCTACCATCATTAAAGAGGTTAGAATCCTAAAGTATTGCAGTTTGGATACTGCAGTTCAATGTCTGAAGGAGAAGTTTGGGTTTTTTTTTTAAGATGCTTTTTGATAAGTTTTCTAATTTATTAGAAAAATATAAAAAAAATCTGAGACAATAAAGACTTTTTTATTTTTTTTAAATGGAGCCTGCTTTTTAGCAAAAAAGTAGTAAAACACTTCCAAGGAAAAAATCGTTGGAAATCAGAGTATCCTAATAGATCATCCAGTCCAGTTCTTGGATCATGTAGGATTATTCCTTGTAACACATTTTTCTGCTCTTTGGTCCTCTCTAGGTTTCTTATATATGCAGTGAGGCATCTAAACATCAGAGGTTTTGCATACAGTGCATATCAGAGAGGTTTTCCTGAATTTAACAACTATTTCCTTTCCTGTTTCTGCTAAGTATTTTCCCCGTAGCTAGTTGCTAACAGTTTTCAAATAGTTGTGCTTAGATCTCTTCTCTTGCTCTTTCTTCTACCCACTTAGGGTAGGAGAAAGGTATCTGCTTAATGACATTTTTTTCATATGTTTTTGCAAAAAGGCAAGTTAGCTGACAGTCATTGCTAAAGCAAGGCAGTTTGTATTTGGCTTTGTGTCATCCAAATGTGATTAAACTCTTTGGAGACCATGGATTTAGTGAAGTAAGATGATAAAACACATCACAGCTTATGCTGACCGGTCGGTCACTGTTATCATTTAGTCAGCTAACCCAGTTCTTCACAGGACTCTTGAATGCATTGAAATGTTGCCAGTTGACAATCCCAGGGTCGCTGTTGGTCAAGCCATGTATATTTGATTCTCATCTCTAAATAAATACCTGTAATACTTTTCATTACTTGTGCAGGCCAGCTTCCAGCATCTCAATGTCTCTCAGGTAAGTCACTCAGGCTGTAGAACAAAATGCAGCTCTTGAATGTTTTCTGTGAATACCTCACTGTCTTGTCCTTTGACTTGGCTTCAAAAACCATTAAGAAGACAAGCAAAGAACAAAAAACGCAATTAAAGGAAGCTGCCAAAAGCTGTAGAAGTGTCAGCTGGCACCACTGCTCCTTATACTGATGAAGTTGTTGACTTTTACATATATAAATGATCAGAGAAAACCTATGTGAAGGCTTGAAAAGAAGGCTTTTTTTTTGCAAAAGGAAAAAGGGGAAAAAGGCATGTCTTTAAATATTTCAGTATTTACTGAAATTTACTGGTGAGTAGATAAAACCTCACTGTCCCTGAGCCAACAAAAAATCCCACTCTAGGAGTGAGATTAGCTTTATGCAGCTGATTCAACCCATCAGTACCGAGGTCCGATGGAAAGAAGTGACAATGTAGCTGTCAAGCCATAACAGCCTGGTTTGGCTTGGATCGGTACCAGAGGTATGACCAGCTATGTCCTGGCTACGCGGAAAGTCTCAACCAGAAAGGCGTATGCTCTTTTGTTGTCCTGGACAATGAGGTAATTCTGTGAGAATGGCTTTGCTCAGTGGACCAGGGCTGGGTACAGAACTTGCTGGATGCACCACCCACAAGGGATGGTAGCAGTGGGTGTGAGGTGGAGTCTGCAACGCGGGGAGCCGGCGGGGACGGGTATCCCAGCCTCACACAGCCTGGGTGCTTCAGCCAGTCCCACGGAGTGGGTCATCCGGACTCCAGCATGTGAGATATTAGGGGGATTCCTCGCATATTGGTAAAGCGATGCAAGTGCTTGAGTCAGTGGAACAGTCAACGTCACCTTTGCAATGATCACCCTGTAGCTCATCCTGAAGCTCAGGAAAGCCTCTGATTGTCTGTTTCCCTTCCCGAACAAGTAACGGGGTCATCCAGAGGCTTTAACAGAGGGAGGTAGTATCTAAGGTTGGAAAAATGCAGGACAGGAATAAAATAAAAATCTTGATGTTGACAGTATAAGACTGATACATAAACAAACATAGCAATAATACAAGTGCGTTAATGCCATTGGGATTTCAAACAGGAAGGGTATTTCTGTGTTGGATTTGCCTCTAGCTGCAATTATAAGACCATTTGTACAGTATATTTTTGTTTAATATTACTCTTTACAGGCACTCCATCAGTGTCGTATACAGAGTACAGAGCTCACTGAATTATGCCACTCACATATTTAATAACAAATAATCCTTCCAGGAACTATTATGGATTTAAGTGTGATTATAGTAAGGATATCCAATAGCTAGTTAACTTGTACAAATATCCATTTTGCAAAGCTGCAGACTTAATTATTCTGTAGCCTAGATATGTATCAGTTTCAGTTGTGCTTCTAACAACTTCTTTTACTTTTGACTAAAAATGATGTGCATTACAAAATTTTCTCAAATAGTTTGTGATTATTACGTTATCCCCTCACAGCTGAGAAACGTGGCATTTAAAATAATGTTATACCATGTGCCAAAGCAAGTTGCGGGTGCCGCTTCTCTGGGTTAATTTCTGCGTTAATGGAATCAGAATCAGGACCAATATTTCATTCAGATGGTCTTTCCGATGTGATGTAACAGAAAAATGAAAAAGTTTCACCTGATCAACAGTGCCAGCTGGTAAAAGAAAACGTAGTGTCCTTTTTTTGCCTTGTGTTTGTTTCTCTGTTTCCACATTTATGTAATGCACATTTAAGAAAAGAGGAAAACAGATTTTTGCAGAGCTACCTTTGAACCTTGGAGTTGCTTTACAACACTTATTGCATTACTAACAAGCCACAGGTGTACACTACAGGAGCGGGTGAAAATGTAATTGAGGGGTATGATGACAGTTAATTGTCCATAATGTATTTATCCCAAGATGCACTTATGCATCTGTTATATATTTAGGTATTTGTTACTAGTAGCTTTGGTGATACTTAAGCAGAGGGGCATCTATATCTAAAAGACAATAAAAAAGGAAAATGCTACCAAGGGGCTCTAAAGTGGCAAGACAAAGAAAGTTCGTCTCTTTTTCACTGTCTCTGAAATGAATAGGTCTATTTATTTCAATGGGATTTTTTTTTCCCCCCACCCACATATGCCGTATTAAGGTTTGAGTACAAAACACTTGACTCCTGTTTCTGGGTGTACTACGGGACCGAATTACTTGATTACCTGCAGGCGTTTTAGTAGTGATGTATTTTGATATTTGCCTTTCTAATATAGTTTCTTCTCTGTTTCAGCTTATTGTTGTTATAAAACAGCTTTGCACAATAGATTAAAGTAGTGTCTATTCACCCATTGACACATAGAGGATTTATGTGTGGGAGTAACCCACAAACTTCCCCTCCTCTTTACGGCCTCCCTCCATGCACGCCTTGAGAATAGATGTGATAATTAGTCATCTACTTTTATCTATATTTGTATGCCATCCAGACATTTAAGATGAGAACAACAAGTCGCTGTATTGAAGTGGTGTCCCGAATTCAAAATGCAGCCGTACAGCTCGGATGACTTACGGCGATTATCCGTTTTCTGGGCCTGCTTCTGCTCCCTGTGAGGTCAACAGCAAAACTCCCCCAAGGGTCAGCAGTGGGGGGAACCGAGCCTCAAAAAATGAGGTTATTCTTTTTGAGATTGCACAGCGGGAGTCAAACAGCTGAAACCAAACTGCCTATCTTTAAACTCCAGCGCAAATTAGGTTAAAAACAACAGCGTTTTAGGGCAGCGGTGAGTATCAGGCAGACGCTCGGCAGTAGCGCGTGCCTTCCAGAGGTCACGACGTCAGCGGAGAAGCCGTACGCGGGGAGGGCTCGCCGAGACCCCAGCCCAGCGGTGCAGTGCCTTGTGCTCCTCGGAAAGTTAACTCTGGCATCGGGGCTTGTCTTTCTTGCGGCGGAGCTGGCTCTGCGTTCGGGTTTGCTTGCACAGGCTCCCATCGAGTCTAACGGGGTTTTGTAGAGGGGACAGTAGCCCAGCGACGTATAAGATTGCGGCCTATATAACCACACTATCTTAAAAGACCAGAACTCGGTTCATATCAGAAGCTGTTTGCTCATTTGAAATCGGCTAAACATTAGCATCTTAGAAATACTATCTGAAGTCGCTGAGCACTGATATTAACCTGCTGCATGCTTGGAGTGCTCTGATAAAAACGCAGTTGCTGTGGTAATTGTTATAGTGCGTTCAGAAAAGTGCCAAGAATATAATTGCTTGCGAAATGACTGTGCAGTTCAGCTTTAATCTACGTGGCAAAACTGTTTACTAAAATTAAAAAAGAAAAGTCCAAGTCTTCGCATAAACAAATATATTCAGAAGTAGACTCTTTATTAAAGTTTTAACACCAAAATTATGTTTATAGTTTATTAACCAGATGCTACTTGTAATGTCTCCTCTTCATTAAAAACAAAATCAAAAAGCACACAGCACCCAAAAAACGCCAACAAAAAACATAAACCCCCAAAACACAACAGACCTAAACCACCAGAGGATGATTTCCTTAAGAATGTTCTCTCAGGTATGTTCAGAATATTAATTAGGCCCATCTATTTCTGTCGGATAATAACAATGTCCAAGAACTGAATAGAATCTGTGACCTGTGAAAGGGCCATTCATATGCTTTAGTCTGCCTTAGCGCATTCCTTAACAAGTGAACATAGACCTTTTTCATAGTCATCCTAAATGTTTCAACTGTGTGTTTCATGGTTTGGTTCTTGTGTCTCCAAAACACATAGCTTTCCCCCCCCCCCCCTTTCTTTCTGTCTGTCTTTCTTTTATTTCTCTTTTTCTTTTTTTTTTTCTCTTTTTTTTTTTTCATTGCAGGGGGGTTGGATTTTTTTTTTGGTCTAAGGGGAAGTATTCCATGCTCTCCTCATTTAAATGCTTATGCCTTTATGGTTATTTTTACTGCCATACCTATGGGGCTTCTTACTGTATTGCCTGTAGCTGAAAGAGATTTTAAAGGAATTAAATTTATACAGTTTAAATCTTCAGGGGCATACAACAATATCTTAAACAATTAGCAATAATTAAAAAGCATCTATTCGAACTGTGTAAAAAGCAAATAGATTTAATTTAAATACAGTAGTCAGGCCTAAAGGTTTTTTTCATTAAAACCAGGAAGGGTCTTCTCTCCTCCCTACCCTTCTTTTATTTTAGGCAACTTTTCAGCAGTTACTTTGTTAAAGTATTTTGTCAATTTTTTGGTGGCTTCCAACACGTGAAATGAGTGTGTTGGTTCGGAGCACTTCCCGGAGGGTTTGCGTCAGGGATTACCAAAGCCTCCACTGGCCTGACCTCGCTATGCTGCTTTGTTGCCTAAGATGGGGCCAGAGGTTGAGCTGCTTCGGAAACTTAAGAACCGGCTCTGTTAAATGCAACTACTTCTATGTTTGGCACCCTGGCTATACAAATATATTTGCAGTACGGTAGTCTAATGGAGATACAGTCAAATGGACGTAATCACTGTATACCCCAGTAACTATAATGATTATAATAAACAGTAAAATGACATTAGAGGTATTTTAAGGTCTTACAAACAACTGTCTGCTCAGTGTGTGATTGTAAGGGGTCGGATTTGCTGTAGCAACTCTCCTTTGACACAGCGACGTGTGTGAGCAGAAGAATCCTCACACGTGGTGCGTGTGCCCGGAGCAGTTCCTGCTGCTACTGGTCACCACTGATGGTGGAAGATACCTCTAGGTAGGACTCCAGAAGCTGTCTGTGGTCAGACCTGAGCTGGAGCTCCTTCCTGAGGCAGCCCTAGTCCATCCTGCATTGGTTCTAATACATGCTTGGGAATATAAAGTCAAATACTGGACGGAACTGGGACATTTTAATTTGTGCTCTTATGACTGAATTAGGGTGTTCATGCCATCCCTTGCTTGTTTGTGCTCATCTCCCTCCCTCTCTGTTCAAAACCATGCTCAAATTTTTCTTGAGGATTGTAGCATGAAAAATGCTATTGGGGTACAGCGTCACTCAAGTGCTTTTTGGTAGCAATTTTGAGTGAAGGATGCTGGTCCCTGCCGGATCAATCTCGGTCCCGCAGCACAACTCGTTGATCAAAAAAGAAACTTGTGCTGACACGTGAGGGAGGCCAGCGCATGGCAGACAGGGACAGGGAGGAATCGGTAGGGCTGAGGCAGAGCAGCAACTGCTTGTGCCAGCAGAGAGTAATGTCTGCAGAATTGCACCTTTCCTGGGTTGTAATCAAAGTAACATAGACTTTTAGACTCAAGCTGAGAAAGTTTTATTTTCATAGTTTATCAGGGTGCTTAAAAACACTTGGATTCAGGTAGCCTTCTTTTGTTTAATTCAGCCAAAAATTTATATATTTAACTAATGTGGTTTGGGTTTTTTTCAGCTTAGAGTCTGAGAATATTTTCATAAGGGGATGAAAGGGGAAGGGATAAATTCTAGACAGTTTGTTGTAAGTGCCAAAGAAAGTGACAGCTATCTACATGAGCAAAATTTCTAACAGCGCCTTACATCCACTGGAAAATGCTTAAAAGTCCACAAATAGAAAAAGGTTAAAAACTACTGACCTAAATAATTGGTTCAATTTTCAAGAGTGCTGAGCATCCAACTGTTCTCATTGATTATAAACAGATGATGATAACGAATAACAGCTCCCATAGTTGATGAAAGGCATCTTTTCTGGGGAACTTGTCCACAGATGCTTAGAAGAAGGATACATCTAATACAAGTCTTTGATAAGGAGGAACATTTCTCCCTTGGTTGTCTATTTTGTATGCATAGCGTACATAAATATTTTTGCTTTCACACTATATTATTTTTCCTTAGAACTCAGTTTAAAATTGAACTGTAGCAGATAAGAGAAAGCATGAGACAAGATCCTAGTTTCATGTGTGGATTGTATGCTGCTTCATGCTTCAGTCCTGAAACTGCTTTCATATTTACTGTACTATTTGACCACCTTTTTTAAACTTAGTAAATTCAACATCCTATAATACAGAGGAGTTAGAAAAATATATGAATAATCTGTTAAATTTTATACCAACTTTAGATCTTTTTTTGGTTGCCACATTCAACAGGTTTCGGCTTTTGATTCTATATTATTGTGGTAAATACAGAAGAGCTGTGTTGTTTACTGGGAGGAAAATTGTACCAAGTGTTACCAGGAGAAAATTGAAGCTTGCATTTCAATTGAAAATTCTGGACACCGTCCTTAAAGTTTTTCTTTTTGATGTTGTCATTCATGTACTTCAGATGTCTGGGTTTTTAGAGTTTTGTTTTAATTAATCTTTTGAAAGTTTCTGCAAGATTGATGTGGGCAGTGAATTTTGTCAGTTTTGCAATACTAGTGCTTGTGACTGGCAAGAATCTAAGCTGAAAATATGTGCAGTCCGCTTGTCAGAGGCTTACCAGTCTCTTCAAAATATCTATGTTCTATAAAATAATAACCTTGGTCCATTTTGTCAAATTTAATACTGCTCTGATCTATCGGTATTTTGGGTAGCTATGCTACACCAGTTGTCAACAATGAAACAAGCTTCTTGCAAAAGGGTGGTGTTTAACATTTCTCATTTTAAGTGAGGGCATTAATTAGCAATACTGCCATTAACTGGAACCAGTTTAAGCTATACACAGATGAAGCCATCTGATCAGTACCCTACCAGGAGAGTATTTGTATAAACTTTTGATTAAATCAGTAATCTACTCTCAGGAACTTTTAAAGACATTGAACTGAAATCCTGCCCCCAGAATCCACAAGACCACTATTTAAAAATAGTTATCCTAGTCTTGCATGTTGGGTGCATTTATGGTTACCATACCATTTTCATACAGGTGCTAAGCTTGTCTACATGAGCAATGCTGAGCATAACCCGTAGCTCCCAGGCTTGCTCACCATGCCTCGTACACATCAAGTGGCAAAGTAGAATAGGAGCTGGAGTCAGTGAGCCACTGATAAATCATGATGGAGTGGAGCGGAAAAAAGATGCTCAGATTGAGAGGAGATTTGCAGGCAGCTGCTGGTCCTTGTGTCTGGCAAGGAAATGAAGCCATGGATGGGCAAGGGCAGCAACAGTTGTGAGGGTACTACGTTGGTCCTCCTCACATTCTGCTCCTTTTAATGGCACCCAAATGCACGTAAAACCATCCATTTCACATTGTGACTTAATAGTTAAAGTAAAGGGAGGTTGTTCAATAAATACATACGATCATCCTCTCCACTCAGAAGAGGGAGCCAGAAAGCCAAACTCAGGGAATCCTGGGGGCCGTAGAAACAGGAAGGCTGTTGAGAACACACACATGCAAATGGCAAATTTGATTACAACGATGGGCTGTCTGCTTTGCAGCTCCTGGAAGCCCACCCTCAGCCATAAAAATGCAAAAATAGTGCAACAGGCAATGTGGCAGAACAGGGCGCTCTGTATTCATTCACAATTAGGTGTTCTATTCTGTTGTCACCAGATGCTGCCACGCACATTACACAACAGAAATGGGATTAGCAGGAATAACAAAAACCTGTCAAAGCACAAAACCATGGCCTAGTAGTCCTGACAAATTAAACAGCCTACAATGAGTGCCAGAGCATGAAAATCACTCACCCTTCCTCTTCTATCTCTCAGAGGTAGGCAGTAAATGCCTTCTTAAAGGCAGGCCACCATGTAGCCAACATTAGAAGTAGAAGAAAAAGGCATTTTCATTTCTGATTGAGAGTAGTTTAAGGACAAACCACCTGACTAGTGAATATTGGAAAGATACATGTTTCATCCTGTTCAATACAGAATAATTTGCATGCTCCTGGTATGCCCTAAGTAATGCATGTTAGAAACGCTGTTACACCTACCTATGCGTTTCTATACATATGAGCTTCCATGGAGTGCTGTTAGCTTGATTTGTGTCTGTGTAACGCAAGATAAAGTGGGTCCAATAGCTATGTGAAACTCATGTTTTTCTCACCATGCTCGTGCTGGTGAGTCATCAAGATGCGATATTGGAGGATTCAGAGGGTGAGAGAAGACTATTTGTACAGAAACTAGAGCCAAGGCTGGAAACCAGATGATGAGTTCTTTGTGTGTTGCACTGGGACAGCTGCAGTGTTTGCAGGTTTTTAAGATAAGAACAGGAAGCTCATGCCTGCAATAGCCTGTTTTACTTATCTTGAGCTTAATAATGGTGTCATTAGGCTGAGCAGCCAACTGTGCTTGAAATTTCTCAAGGGCTATATGAGGAGTTGCTCTTCATAACCCAGTTGTCCATTCTGCATCAAACTTGTGACAAAAGCGGTGACTTGTAACAATCTTTGTCATGTGCTTTTGTCAAGACATTTTTTTGGTTTTGTGGGCTGCCTATCACTCATCCTACCTTAGTATTCTCTGTAGATGGTGATCATTGTCCACTCTTACTGCATCTGTACAGCTCTTCATCTGGAAAATTTTTCTCCCAGCCACTCTCAGACATTATTTGCTAGTCCTCAACTTGGTGAACTTTCATTCTTGCCATAACCTCAGCTGTATGGTTCTTCATTTTTGCTATGTGTGATTTCTAATAACAGAAGTGAATGGACATCAGCTAGGGGGAAACGGGAGATAAGTAGCTGGAAGATCAAAATCTTTAGGCAGCTTTCTAGATGATACTTACTTTCACAATGCTCTTCCCTCCCCGCCCCCCTTCTTTATCCTCACTTTTCTTCCTCCCTAAGGGGTGGCAGATAAGTCACTCAGCTTTGGTGCTACTGTGAGTTTAGATGACCAATTCAGCAAGGGTGACAAATGTTACTTTCTTGCCTCTTTCCTGACCCCGTAAGATTTCCAAGATTTCTTCTGGGAATTACTTACAGAAGATGTATTTCTTCATCTGTGGCACAAAAACCATTTTTCCCCTTTATTTCCACCCTCTAAGAAAGTCCTTGGAGTAATAGGTAAAATGTCAGAAATAATTAAGAAAAATACTGATATACCCCGTGGCAGAGAATTATACCTTTTGAGATCGTCGTTGCCATCATCTGTAATCAGTCCCCTGATAGATATAAATACCAGCTTTATCACCTTGTTTTAGATGATGATGTGTTGAGTCAATGTTGACGAAGACCACATTTTGGCAACTTTAGTTAAAGGGAAAGAATAGTTTCAATTGCAAAGCAGAGGACATAAGTTCAAAATAGAGTAAGTAATTGACACAGCCTACAGACATTCCTTTATATAATATCTATTTGACCTCATTCATAAAAAATATTCTTACCTTTTTCATTCTTAGTTTTTCTTTTACTTACTTTTACCTTAGACACCTGTGCATGGAAAGTAAACGTTTCTGTATAAAAGTGCTTAGGCAGCAACTGGTGTTAAAACATGTAACATCTTAAACACTCGGAACATCATGTCTACAGTGGCAGGCAAGTGGCAATGTCTAAAAGCAAAGAGCTCATATCATTTTACTGTTATGGAGGAAAAAATAGGCAGGTGCTGGTTACACCTTTAAGGAATTTCCTGTGATGTGGTGACTCCATAGTATATACACTGATGTTGTCACAGCCGTATAGTGTGGTACATACAAAAAAAAGGGAAAGGGACCAAGGACCTTTCCTATGGTAGATCTAGGAAATTTGTAGTTTTCCTTGGGGTTTACTACAGAAGATGACAGCCTTGGGAGATAAAGGGGCATCCTGAGTGACAAGACGGCCACTGTGAAGAGAGTAAGAGAGTGAACTTAAGGGGATGTGGTTTGCAAGATAGCAGAGACATTGGCAGATAAGAAATGGAGATTTGATGTTAGTGTGGTAGAAAAGGTAAATGCAGAAGACAAGAAAAGCTACAGGAAGAGGAATAGGAAAGGCAATAAAATATGAGGAAAGATGTCCCTGCTCATTGCAGGGGGGTTGGAAAGGACCTTTAAAGGTCAAAAAAACCCCAAACTATTCTATGATTCTATGTACAGAGGGAAAATTTGCCTGAAATAAACACCAGGTTCCAGCTGATGCTGGTGTGGTGCTCTGGACTGACAACAGCACAGTTCTGTCCCAAAATTTCCTGTCTAAGAGCGTGCTTTCTGCTTGGCTTGGACAGTGTGTATCCAGTGAGTACCAATGCCCAGTAGCATCGCTTTTTGGGCTAAGTTAGGTGTTTATGTCCTTAAGAAAGAACTTTTTTGTCCTGCATCTTAAAAGAAAAGGGCATATTTATTTTCAAGGGAAATGGATCATGACTAGATTTATAGGACCGTGTACTCAAAGATCAAACTGCTTGACCACGTGCATTCATATTTTTATTTCTAGGAAATAATATAAAGGAGCAAGAAACTTATGTGCAGCTTAAGCGTTGAGCATTTATCTTTTTCAAAATGCATTAGGAAGGCAAATGGACTTGGAATGCCAGTTAAAAAGCTAGGATCACTCACTGTAATTTATTACTTTTTATATTTAGGTAGGTTTGAAGTACGAGTTATAGCACCTGCAGATCAACTTGAACTGCTCTACTATATTTTATGAGGTAGAAGGTAGCAATTGGTTGCATAAGAGGATAAAGATTTGGTACTAAATCCTCTTCAACTTTTAAATGGTACTTCTATATTCTTTGATTTGTTTAGAAAGCCTTAACAGCTATGTCTACATAGTAAGTGGGTACCTTAATCTGCTTTCAAATGGGTCTCCATACAAAAAGCCTTGCATCCACAGGCAAACCTCTGTAGATCACTCAAAAAATTTTTCCAGCCCCTGGAAATTCTGAGATACTGAAACAGTGGTCAGGGCCAGAGTTCTCATGGACTACGTTACACTTGAAAACCAGGTGGGTCAAAAATCTTCAGCAGGGGCCTGCTGTGTTCACATGACAATCTCTCAAGCCAAAACAGTGTAAACAAACTAATCTACTGCCTCAAAACTTTTATATAAAACCCAGATTCTTCCAGAAAATTTTCTAGAGCTTTTCTGGTATGTTTTGACCTCTCTGTTTCTCTACATTTATATTTCTTTTCTCCTTGCCTATCTTTTCAAAGCAAAACTAACAGTGGAAAAATTATCCTGTTTGCATCACAGATAGAGCAGGTCTCTGATGACGAGCAATAGCTCAATGTTCGTTTTCATTACACAGGCATGAAAATCCACTGAAAGTCTAAATTTTGCTGCCTTCATAGACCTCTGTATCCTGAAAGCATGGAAAACTCCCTGATGTCTTTGATGCACTTGCAGTCTCACAGAACACAGTATGTGAGTAAAATCTAATCTGTGTGTCAGGGAGCTGGAGGGTACCTTGTCTTTTCATGTAAATGTATTAGCAAAGTTCCCAGAACTAATTTCTTGAACCGGTTAGGAAAGCTGACAGAGCATAGCAGAGCTGGAAAATCTTTTCTCTTGCTCAGCAGACGCTGTGAGACCCACCAGAGTGGCTGGGCTCAGCAAAGCACCGCACACATCCAGCAAGTACAAATTGTTGGCATCACCTGAAGATTATTGTTATCTCTGGAAGACTGCCTGTCATGTGGACAGTTTTAACGCACAATATGATGTGTGGTATGAAGCAAGTTTTGCTTGTTTTCAGACAGAATACAAACCCAAGAGCTGCAGAGCATATCTGTGCAGAAATAGCCAAGGGGACCTGGCAACCAAACAATGGCTTCTGGTGGCACAAAAACTGGATTTACGGGAGCTTCTGGAAATGCCTCATCTCCTCACCTCGCTGCTCGCTCCACAGGGCTTTGAATCAGTTTCTGTCCAGCTGACATGGCAAAGGCTGAGCCTTTGCCTTTGCATTTTAGCTTGGATCAGGAGTGCACTACTAAAGTAAATCTTGTGACTGTCTCCACCGTTTACGCTTCCGTTCATGTTGAGGAACTATCTTGAGTACATGAGCTGGAATTAATTTGAATAAAGGTAAATCAGAGGATGTGCTCTAGGACTACATCTGACCCTCTCCAGCTAGAAATAGGTACTCATTCTGTGGGGTTAACCAAGAGATAGTCCAAAGTAAAAAGAAATAATGTTTGTAAAGTAGATTTCTGGTCCTCACTGTCAACTGTTTTGCTCTGCAGATCTGCTTCTGCTCGTCTGCACTATTTGCCTATGTGGATGTAGCCATAAGGTTCAACTGAGCATTTTTTTTTTTTCTTCACTCTTGAAAAGATCTTTCTGGTAGCTTCAGAAGATGCTCAGTCCATCTGTGGTTCAAGTTCTTAGAGTGAAATGGGGAAGATAATACTTGGCCGTCTTTATCAAACAGTACACATCTCAGATGAAGACCTCAGTAAATCCAAAGTGTAGTAATAAATATTGTAACTCTTACTACAGCTCCAGGATCCTCGTACCATTCTCTTTAATGTATAAGTATATTTTAAAGGTGCAGATATGAACTGTAAAAATACACCAAAGTTCATAGCAGGGCAAATAATCAAATCATCTTAACATAAGCTCCGCTTGGCCTCCCATATGATTTTTGGTGCCTGGCAATTTTTATGGACCGGTTTCCCTTGCAGTGCTGCATGTATATAAAAAGGGAAAGGAGAACAACAGCTCCTCTCGGTGTAGCAGACAGTTGCTAAATAAATCTTTATTAAACAGGTACAGTGTCACCCTAAATAAGGCATAAATCGTGAATCAAATTTTAGAAATAAGATACTAAATAGGGCGGTGTGGCATTGTGAATCTTTCATGAGAAAAGAAAAATACATTTTGTAGTGTTTTGTTTCAGCTGTTTTAATAATACACAAATTTTGTTCGCTGAAGACTTCATGCCATTTGGGTTGTTTTCATTGAAATGTGAAAGCAACGTGCTCATGTCCAAGTTAAATTACATTTAAGGATTTTTTTCCTCCATTTGAAAAACAAAGGTACTTAGTACATAACAGAAATTGCTTATGACATTGGGATATCAAGACATTTTTGTGGAATTTTTGAGAAAATATGATAAAAAACAATTTGCTGTTAGTATTATTGGTAGTGTTTTGAACTGGTAAAAGAGATACATTCTTTATTATTCAGATGTATTTTGCTTTCTGTGTTAATATATGATAAATATACAATCAGTTCTATAAGTCCTTGTACGATATGATATTCACTTCAATATTTTAAAATTAAGTTTGATCCATCTTAAGTTTCAGCATGAGTTCTCATTATTGGCAGCATGACGTTAATAAATCATCAGAGCACCATTGATCAAGTGACTTATTTAACACTGCACAGACAGCAAGAACTTATACTGGGCCACAAACCCCACTCCATGCCTTTGCCATTAAGAGAGTTAATAATTTCACACTGACAGGTTATTAAGTTCTCTCTAGCCCCAGAGTAAATAGGGAAAATATTTAGAAGAGGCGTGTGAGCAAAGAACGAGTCGGCTCAGCTCTGGTCCCAGATCAAGGTGAGCTGTTCCAGGTGACACAGTTGCTGCTGGCTCTGTTCAGAGCCTCAGCTTTTCTACCTGAAAAATTGGGGAAATTATTCTGGTCCTTATGGTGTGGTTACAGATTGACTGGGACCTATTCCTTTCAATCCATTTTCTACTTCTGCTGTAGGATAGCGTTTCCCAAGTGCTGTAATCCTTAACCAATTATCTTAGACTTCAGCCTGACTCGGATCATTACACGTTTCTCTTCTCTCCACTCCCTGCTCATCTTTCATTGATGTCGCATTTTCATGCATTATTTTCCCCACGTGCACTTGTAGGATTCAGCCTATATTGGCCTTATTACAACTTTCACTATCTTCATAATGAACTGGCTCTGTTTTCTCATTTGATGTAATGAAAATAAACCACTGTCAAATAGCAACCATTAATAGCATGAATTACTCCATCTGTCTAAACAGAAACACTCAGATCTTCACCTGATAAATTTAGTAAAATTTGCTCTCTGTCTCCTTTAAAACACCAGCCTGGCATCTAAATTAAGTCATAGATTGGAACAGCCATCAAGGCTCCCCCTTTTCTTGAGAGAAAAAAAAAAAAAAAAATATTGGGAGAATGATTCAGCCTGTACAGGGTGAATCCTTAAATGTAAGGTGACGGTGAGTGAACACCCTCCATGGAGCAGGGGAGCAGCCTTGGATGCTTGGAGTCCTGACTTCACATCCTTTATAGAAGGAACATAGGCTGTATTCTTCAGCCTGCCAGAAAGGTAATGCAGAGAAGATATGAAAAAGGGTCAGAAGATCATGACTACCATGGAGAGGAAGAAGTGTCCCCTATTTTTTCTTATACTAAAAGTGTGGGCATTAAATGAAGGCAACATGCACAGCCATAGAGGAGACCATGGTGGTTCTGCACACAGCGTGTAGCTGAGCGCTACCTGCCATGAGCCCGCGTGCTCCAGGAATTGATCCTTAAGGGGTTCAGTGGGCAGCTGGAGAAGTTAAGAGAAATCCAGCAAGGACTGCTAATAGGAAGCCTCTAACATGCAAATTTTTGGAGGCTTGGCAGAGTTTTATGGGTAAATACCACTAAATGTTTGTTTCTTTCTTGTGCTAATTCCCACTTTTGGTCACCGTCAAGGACAACTGCGCTAAATGCACGTCTTGCACAAGCCAATAAGATACTTTTTCTTGTTTTCAGCTATCTGCCTAAAGCCGGTGGAGTGAATCCGTGCCTCCATTCACAACGTGTGGTTGCGGGTTCCCCGTAGAGGACAGTTTGTTCAGACCTGGTAATGGGCCTGCTCCTGCAAGCCGAGTTGTACATACACATTAGCATTTGTTAAGGTAAAGTTTCTAACATAGCATTAAATTGAGTTTTAAACGAACGTGCTGATAGAAATGCCATCCGAATGATCACATTTCAGTTCAGCAAGACTAGATTTCTTTTCATTTGAGAGAGCTCTGATCTAATTTCGTGTCTTCCCACTGGATTTTTATTTCTCCCAGTCGGCAGTGTAATGGGTTACATTCTGGTAAAACAGACAAATATTTTCTAACTGCAAACCATCATGTTTCAGCGGTTTCAGCTTTTCAGATTGTTATCTGCAACTGTTATTACTATGCTCTTGTAACCACCACTTTTTTCCAGATTGAATGTGCTGTTATTTGAACTCTGATGCCATGGATAGAGCGTGAACAGCACCTTTAGTAGCATGGCAAATGCTATCTGTTAAACCACGGCCATTTAAGTGGTCACCGTTTCTTTGTGTACATTGACTGCTGAAAAAAGAAAATAAGCTCTATTTTTTTACTAATGGCTAAACGGTGTGAATTGGAATGTTTAACCATTTTAAAGCGTAGAGTGTATACATGCCGAGTTGTTTGTGGGACTGAATTTCTAATAACTTTTTTAATTGGAGGTTGAATTCAGGTCCAAATGGGCAGATCTTAATAACTATATAAGCCACTAATCACACCACTAGGCAGATCTTGATGTGTCTTCAATATTTAATTCAGTCAGATACCCTTAAATAATTCAGTGATTTTTAATGAAAGAAAATAGGGTATTTAGTTGATTTTTTTAGGCTGGGGAATATTTATCAACATGATTCCATGTCTTTACTCTTCTCTAATATCTTTTCTTTCCATTCTT
>NW_010532936.1:49445-54254 GCF_000687285.1 Phaethon lepturus
TATGGCTTTTGGATTCTTTCTAAGTTACATATTTTTCTAAAAACAGGGACTTTGATTTGCAAATGTGAATGTGATCAATAAAAACCTATGGCTTCAAAGTGTCCTTATTTATATTTAAATCCTTCCTCTCACCTGCTGTTTGTTGCTTTTTAGTTATGTCACCAATCCCACTGGAGCTCAAAAAATTTAGCTGGTCCTCTCTAAACTCCCAGACATGTTCTTTTCCCATGTACTCTGCTGTCCCTGCAGCTTCTGATGTAAAACAGATTTAAGTTTGAGTAGAGCAGAGGTCAACATGAAAGCTTAAAACAAAACAAAAAAAAGCTGGCATCCAACTTTTAGCTCTGGTTCTTATTATAACTCAAAGCTCTATTTTAGCAATTTAAAAATGGTAGTATTGTTCTACATCCATACCCTACTTTTCACTTTCACTGAACTTCTTAATGACTGTGATGCCCAGTTTAGATAAACTTATAAACTAGTTGATGACCGTTTGGATGAACTGCAGCCAGTTATGCCACAATAGTAAAATTGACAATTATTTTGCAAATTAAGCTCTGTGAAGTTTGCATTTATTTTTCTTTAGGTTATGGCCAAGAGCAAAGCTTTGAACCTCTCTCTCCCATTCCTGAGTAGTTATTTGCACAGTCATGACTTTGGTGAGCCTTTGGTATGCACGGTGGGAGTAGTGGCTTCACGAGATCACTTCAGTGATAGATCTCCTAAAAGTTTATTGCTAAGTACTTCAAATTTTAATTTTCTTAATTGCTTTTTTAACTGAAGAGCTTTTTCAGTTCTGTAGCTTTGTAGTAACACAACCCTTTCTGAATGCCTCAGTAAATAATCATGAGTTAAGTGTTGAACGAGGATTAAACACTGCATGCTATGGCTCAATGTGTGTTAGTCCATTTACCAGCGTTGTGTATATGTACCCAGCCTTCTGCATTTTTCAGTGCTTAATCAGATGGAAATAGCAATTGGAGGTGTAATTCAGTGTTGTGCTTAAGGTCATTAAACCCTGTGGTAATGGGTAAATGCAGACCCTGCTGTGGCCTTATAAGGCAATTTGGCAAAGAAACCAGTGCTATTTTACTGAGCCGATGAGGGTTGGACAAGGACCGTGTCCCTGTTAAGGGACAAGGCCCCACTGTATGAATTTGCTGTCTTTTAGCTTATGTGGAACATGTCTAGGCTGACAAGGGTCTATACAGAGCGCATGCCAGCCTCTCTCCTGGGAGAGGTATGTACCCAGAACCACCCTAGAGCTGCTCCCTGGTGCACTCCAAGAGTGTTTGTCTTTCTGCTCTTCAGTTCAACGTCCATCTTGAACATAAATTTCTGTGGAAGAAGTACTTTTTCCCCAGGAATTTCATTCATGCAAAATGAATCCTGAGATGAGGTAGAAAGTAATGAAGGTAGTCACTGTAATAATTAATTATAAATCAGAATAGAAAGCCTAATGTTATAAAGGTTTAGGCCTTATCTTGTAGTGGCCTGGCAATTAGACTGAAGTTAGGAGGATACGAGAGGTACCTGCAACTTCTTTGGATTTCATGAAAGATTATAGTCAGTATTCTGCCCATAGCAAAGTCTGAGACTAGCTCTCAGCTTTGCATTTGGTATTAATTTAGCACCTCTCTTTCTTCTGGATAAACCGCTCTTTGTTCAATGATCATTTATTGCCCCTTTGGTAGAGATGGCTTCTTCATGGAGATGGAAGATGGGGTAAAACGTGGAGAGCAGATAAAAAGGCACTGGTGAAATGGAGTCCTCTGAAAAATTAGAGGGAGGGTTGTTTTATGCCCAGTACCTAAAAAACCATCATGGCCCTAGGGCCTTCAAATGTGTTTGATTCTTTTGTCTACATTAAGGAATTTGAGCTCTTTGAGCGTTTTGGGGAAGGTCAGGTGGTCAATTTTGTTTGCCACAGCTGTGTAAATCTTAGAGAACTCCGTGAGGCCTTGAATGCATAGTATAAACCTGTGAGATCTGAGGTGGACATTGTAAGAGGCAGGACTTTATCACAAGAAAATTGTCAATGGCAAGAGAGTGTCATTTGCAGATTATTCTGAGATGGAAGGAAGGAGAGAATGATTTGGCGTGACCTTTGGATCCAGGATGCCATGGGGTATTCAAGCAACAGATATTCTTTAGAATCCACTGAAGATTTAAGATTATTTTAATACCCCTTATTCCTTGCACACGAGCTCTGTAAAGCATAGCAAAGTGTAGGAAATTTTAGAAATTTCAACAAATGCTATTGTTAACCCCGAAGTGCTTAAAAATAATGAATTCCATTCAAAAAAAGCTTTAGATTAAAATAATCAAAACAATACATGCAATGCATATAACAAAAGCTAATGTGTCACATTTTCAAGCATTCTCTGATATTATTGTTACAAATGTTGTCTTTTTATTGTTAGACTTAATATATTGCATAGCCTCCATTGTTATAGACAAACACTAAATAACTGAGACTTGCATACAATCTTGAGCTGGCAATATTGTCCAGATGGCAGTCTTTTTCCTCCAAACTGTGGTAATCCATCCTCAACCTTGTTTCCATATTAATTACTCATCCACATTATTGTATGCTGATTAAAGTAAAGAAAATAGAATTTCCAGGTCCTATTCCTAACCCTTTTGCACTACAATATTTAAACACGCTTGTTCATAATCTTGACAATTTTTTTTTTCTGATTAAATCACCACAAAGATATTCTGATACTCTCTGGTTAAAGTTGAAGGTGAATATGTTCAACCTTGTGTATGTTCAGTGGACTCTTGTTTGGCCAATGTCACAGGTTACCATACAAAAACAGGTAAAGTTGCAGAACATGGTAAAAGATAATTTATTCCTTTTCTCTCTTCCTTTTTTTTTTTATTTTAATTTAGATACAGGAAAATTGCTATTTTACAAAATCCAAAATTTCCTGCCTTTGCCTCCCTTGCTGTTGATGCCATTGGAATGGAGCATATTCTCCACGACTCTAGAAGTTAACCTTTGTATTTCAATGGATTTGCAATTCTTCCTTTGGAAATACAAGATACAGCCCTGAAACGACTACCAGTCTTCATCTGAGTATCAGATCACGTGGCTGTTGAAAGAAACATTGTCTTAAGAAAGTTGTTTGTCAGCTAAATTTCCATCAACATCAAGGGACCAGGTAAGAGTTTGTGTGACAGTAAAAGCTTTAGGACTCCCTTTATTCAAGACATTGTTGCATAAAAATATTGCAATGCATCGCAATTTGTTTGCTGGAGGGTCAGATTCTTTGCCCTGCTTTGACTTTCCATAACTACTTTAGAGAGGTTCACCAAAATAAATAGGGATATTTACAGAGCATTGTCTGCTTCCACTCACAAGCAGGACCATCAAGATGCTATTATTTTCATGCAAATTATTTTGAACATTTAAAAAGCTGTACTATAATTACTTAAACCTCTTTTTTATTCTCCTGCAATCTGAGTTAACTAGATGAAAATTCTGTCTTCAGAATCTCAAGTTTCAAAAGAAACATAACTCTGGATTTTGGATCGTCTGACTTCCTTTTCCAGTGATGTGTCAAGTCCAGTATTTCAGTGTGAAACACTGATGTGACAGACTGCCATAATGCAATATGTTTAACCACCTCAATAATGCATCAACTGGAAGGAGTTCCCAAAGATTCAGTTCACACATGCACACACACACAAAAAAAATGAAGGAGAAACAGTTTGGGGAAGCGGAACATAAATCTTTTTCACATAGTTTGGCACAAATTTAATTATAAAGTATTTGTAAATGTTCAATCAATTAGACCACTCGATTGTTTAACTTATAACTTTGAAAGCAGATTATCTTTTCCAAGAGAAAAGCTTCTCTTAACCAAGACCTTTTATGTTAACTGCTCCAGAAGGAAAATGCTAAAAATGAATAGAAATGCAAGAGAAAAGTGTGTAACAACATGGTGTCTTTGGCCGAATTTCAGGATTTTCATAGGAATGGGCTATTTAAACTATGAAACTCACAAATTACACCCCCCTCCAAAAAAAAAAAAAAAGCAACTTACTTTATTCTTCCCATTAGTAATTATATTTAATAGAAATAGTCATCTAGTGACTTTATCATATTTAATGTTTACAGTGGCAATTGAATATTAATTGCGGGTAGATTCACATTTACAAGTTGAAGAAATGGAATGGCGTGAGAGCCCATTAATATGTCCTTAATTTTCAGTTACTTTTCCAGAGTCTCACACTTGTTTTACTTGTAACCTATTTAAGTTCAAAACCTGGCAATTCCCATACAAGCTAGCACAGTCTTCATAAGTTATCAACAATCACTTCACAAGCACTGGGAACCATGGTTGGGTGACTTGGCTGGCACGTGTGTGCCACGGGGGGAAGACTTGTAAGCATGGAGATACAGAAAACGAAGAGTGAGATTGGCAGGAGGTACACAGCGTGCACCGTTCTATTTCTTGAGTATCACTTTCCAACTCTGTCGTGGTGGGGAGCAACTTGTATTAAACATTCTTTCCTGCTGCAGGCGCAGAGCGTGCCTGTAGGAGAGCAGGAACGCTGGTGGCTTTGGCAGCCCCCACCAGAAGCAGCAGTGAGATGTTGGAGCTGGAGGTGTGTCCCCTTAGCAGAAGAGAAACTTGCAGGACAAATTCACTGCATACATTTTATGTGGGCAAACCAGATCTGCCTGTGGTCTGGGAGCAGACCGGAGCAGACCGCGAGTGGATGTGGTCCTTTGACGAAACGACGGCCAAAATATTGTTCCAACAGAAAACTGACGGCGTTTACTCTCTGTCCTGCTGA
>NW_010532936.1:54285-61649 GCF_000687285.1 Phaethon lepturus
AGTAGCTGTGTTGGCTGCGGAAGGAGTTTGAGCGCTGAACGTGTAGACCAAAACTAAATCATAACCAGAGCCTGTCTGAAATCTCGTCTGCCAGCAAGAACAACAGAAATGATGTCTGTCCGAGCGCGGCCGCCGCCAGGTTAAGACGTATCGTAACAACGAGCTGCCTCGTTAGTTGTAACTGAATGCGGGAGTCTTGGCTGCCTGCTCGTGACTGCATGTAACCTTTTCAAAAGCACCCAAATGTCTTATGAGCCTGAATCTCATTGGAAGTCAGATAGCTGAAGGGTGACTAACATAAACAACGGTCTAAACGCAGCGAGATTGCCTGGAGTGATCTCATAAATCTCAGAGCTCTCCTTCTACCCAAGTTTTGGCAGTTGCGCTCTGTGGAAGTTGCATAGGGGCTGGCTGAGTGTTAAACAGTGTTTAGTTGGCCAAATCTGGCTGGTTTTTGGAACAGCTAGTGGCTGCTGATTTTTTTCAGCCTCCCATTGCCCCTCCTCACCCGTGCCTGTTGACCTTCTCAGAGACGTTGTGCTGACCACAGGACGGTGGTCTGTAGGTGTGTGGTGCGGCACGTATGCACCACGTGCTACCCGAGGTGGTCGTGAGTGTGGAGTGTTCTCACAAAGCGTGCAGCATGCCGGCTCTCTTCAGTTCACTGAGGACTGGAGGGTTTCTTTCCCTGCGGATCTTTTACATGCAAGTCAGGCTTCACATAGCCCACAATCAAAAAAAAAAAAAAAAGAAAGAAAGAAAGAAATAAAAAAAAAAAAAGAAATCCTCCACCACAGAGACAAATAGCAACATGTGGCTGGAAGATAACAGAAACGTACATGCAAGTGCAAAAATTAAATATGGAAATATGAAAATGAGGGAATTCTTTTTTTTTTTTTAAAAGCAAAAGAACTGATTCACTTGTCATTGCTGGAAATTATATGGGGCTTTATTTCCTTAGCAGCCCATCTCAGAAAAACAAAATAGAAAAAAAATGCCCATAGATAAGAAGCATCATCACAGTACCCTGTCTTTTTGGTTGGCTTTGGCAGTGGGAGCCTTTTGCAAAACTTTGCAGCTGGCCTGAAAACCAAGAAAAAAAAAGATAAAGGCAAAAGAGTACATTAGAACAAAATGTGCAGAATGCAGATGTGCATTCGTCTTGCCTTTCCCGCTCTGCCTCCAGTCGTGCTGCAATGTCACACCTTCCTGAGAAACACTGGATTTATTTTAAAAGACTGTTTCTTCATTTTCTGCAGCTCTTCCCTCCCTCCCTCCTTGTCCCTTCTCTGGGTCTGTAGTCCACATCTTTGCCAGATATTTAATGTAAAAATTATTACCTCAGCTTCTTGCGGGCTCTGCCCCTGCTCTGTGGTGGTTTGAACAAGCTGCCTGGTTGCTGCAAAAAAATCACGGTGCTCAGCAATGAGGCTGGTTGTCTCCGAGACACATCACGCTGGAGTTCGCAGTTAGGAGCTGCCTCCAGGAGCAGCAGCGCGAGAGAGATACGGACTAGTGTTAAAGATGCAGGCTGCTGGGGTCACTCTGTTCCTTCTCCTGTTAATGAGTCAGTCTGTATTTACAAAGGAATAAAATAAAAAAACACCCATGAAGCTGTAATTTTCATTAGTCCCCAAAAAATCAAGCTATTGAAGTATTCTTTGGTAGGCAAGAAAGTAAGTTATCTAGGCTTCCTCTTCTTGTGCAGGGATTTTGTATGAATTTTGCCCATATTGCATTTTAAAGTGCATGGGGCTGGGACTGTCTCTCACCAGGAGCCTTTTCTGTGTCAGGTACAATTAGAAATCAAGGCTAATTGGGGCCAATATTCCATTATATGTAATACAGTGATAGGGAAATGAGCTTTCAGTTTAGGGTCCTGGCCTGCGTACGGAAGCAGTCCTGACTTTGGAAACAAGCACAGGCCCCTTTTGCACATACAGACACCAAATTTTCAGAGTGCAAAAACGAGCACTGACCTACTGAGTTTACTTACCAGAATACATCCCAAAAAATGCAAGTGCTCCAAGTCTGAGGCTGCATCGTTTGCCCTTTAAGACACCAGAAAACACTTAAAAAAAAAAAAAAGAGAAAGTTTGATAGTTAATTAGCTTCAACATTACCCAGTAAAGGCAGCTTACCAATAAATAATCTAAAATTGGAGTGATTTATCAGTCCCATGCTTTACAACAGGAGCCTTTATGGAGTGGAGCAGGCTCTGTGGTGCACCGGGAAAAGCAGCAGATATGCTATTCGTTCTTTAGCCATTAGAAATAATTAGGGAATTGTGGTCTCATCTCCTTCCCATCTGACTAATAACAGAGCTTGCTGTTACCGAGGTTGGAGAAAGCAAGACTGTAGCTTAGCCTATAGCTGTTCATGCCAGCGATGCTCAGGCCTTCAGAGCAAAGTGATCACTAGCACACGGAAAAGAGCCTGCTCCTTTTCCCTGTGTGTTGTAATATCCAGACTCCAAACAAAGCGGAATGTGGTACAGCCTTAATGTCCTTGGTGAGCAGAGTGTCCTTGCCAGCACTCCCCTTGCTTGGCTGTTCTTACTATGTTATTCTCCCACTTTTTTGTCTGGTAAAATCATAAATATCCCAGCTTGCAGGATGGTGTGACTGCAACGTGGTGCACCCAGAAGAGGTTTGTGCTCAACAGGTCAGTGCCTGACAGGCTTCCAAGATGATGTATCCCGGTTAACAAGGCGCTCATGACCCTGAGCAATGGGCATCTGAACACAGAAGGGAGTAATCAGAGACAGAGGATTACTTGGGGTTTTTTATATTTCACATCAGTCCAAGGAAAATGGGTTTTCCTTTCTCTTGACACAGTAATAGCGTTCTCTGAATGAGGTAGGCAACCTTTTACTACACCCCATTTGCTCTTCATTGTCACTCATGCACCCTGTTCTCACAATTTGTGCTCTACTTTGCACAGGTATTTACTATTCTCCGTTTCCTCTATTTTGATACCTTATTTTCTCTGCTCCCCTCTCTTTATGTTTACTTTTTCTTTACAATGCTTCTCTTTTTAAACTTTTTCTTCCACTTGACTAGCTCCTTTCCAATCATTTTTACCCTCTAGAGAGTGTCTATAATCTTTCTGGGCTAGTAACAAACCACTGATTGACCACTCCTCAGCTTTGAAGAGAGTCTTTTACCATCTCAGCCGTACAGATTGTGTACCTTAACTTATCTTCATCTTTTTCCAACACACAGTTCCTCTAACCACTCTCTCTCGTTTCCACAGGTCAAGTGGTCATATTCTCAGAGACCCTGGCAGGGTAACCTGCCTTGAAGGTTCATGCTACCTGAATGGGAAGCTGCCTGGTTTCATCTCCTCCCTACCACAGTTAACTCCAGGTATTCGTTCAATATTCAGTACTTTATGAATCAGAAGGAGATTACAGGATAGACTATTTCTTGTCTTTAGAGGGTGGGCAAAATGGTAAATGCTTTTCATTTTCCCTATTCCTGACTTGATCCAGAGTGTTGGGAAAGTGGAGATGTAGCCACCTCCATAGTTTCTTGGAAGATTTTGGTAATGAGAGAGGATTGGGCTGGTCTGTCTTGCACCTCCCGATGACACTATGAGTGCAGTGAACAGATGGGTCTCAGTTACCGTGAGCACTGGAGTAGATTATCCTTCCCTGCCTTGGAAAGGGCTTGGTGGAGGCCTAGTCAATCAAAGTACTGTGCACACTTTGAAACAAAGACAAATCAGACTTTTTCTTTAATATGCTTCATCACCACATTGCAGATCACATTCAACTTGGAATGATTGCTTAAAGAAGGTACAGATAAGAAACAGAGGAGTCCAGTTCAGGTGTATACTGTACTCTTTGTATATGACTCCTCTTGTGGAATATGGGAAGGTTGTAAAAAACTGCACAAAATTAACATGCAGTGAGTTAAGTAACTTCATACCTCATATATTAAAAAAATAGCTGCTGTGCTAGAGAAATACATACACACAGAGTATATGTTAATGTTCAAAAAATATACAGATAAGAGGCAATTTCAGGTGCCTGTAAAGACTTTGTTGTCAGTTGGCCCACAGAACAATATCTGTCATTCCAGAAATGAGATCAGGGATAAAAAATGTTTTCAGAGCAAAAGTAATAAAGAAAGGCCTGCAATGTCTGCCTGATTGCAGCAGTAACTCCTGGCCCCCACTCTCCCTTTTAATGGAGAGATGGGTGTTGGTGGGTAGGTAGGAGTATTTTTTGTCTTAATAATACAGCCTTTGATAACTTGTGGGAAGTCTTCAGTGGGAGTCTTCCATGGACACTATGACCAGAAGAGCTTTACGAGCTTTTATGAGAACAAAATGAGCTTCGTGATGATGTTTACTCATTTCTTTGATCTTTTCTGGAAAAACTTTGGAATTATCTATCACTTAAAAACAAAACAAAACAAAAAAAAGACCGCCTCCGGGTCTCTAGTTTTTGTAGTTTTAGTTTAAAAAAAATAAAAGACAAATCTCTGAATACAATGATGACTAAAGATGAGGAATATTATTAGGGGTGCTGCAAGGTGAGAATTGCTATATTGTACCAGAGAAGTGGTCTATATGTTGCAGCACCATACCTCTGGCAGCAGCCAGGGTCTGAGGATTCAGCTGAAAACACAGAATTTTGTGATAGAAAATAAGGACTACACGGTTCCAGAACCAGGGGTCTTATTTGCCAGTAATTCAAGTTAACTATTGTAATGCGGGAGATCCTTGTATCATACAAACATCTGACTTCGGTTGGATTTAATCTGACTCGGGTGAAATATCGAGGTATTACATGTCAGCAGCCTAAATATCTGAAGTGAGAAAAAAAGGGTTTCCTTTTATTGGTTTTGAATTTGCATCTCTCCATTATCACTCCCTGTCCTTGTGTTACAAAACAAGGAGAACAGAAGCACTAGATCTATATACTCTAAACCAGCCACGGTCTCACATACTTTTATCATGTTCCAGAGGAAGCTGTGCTATTGTTTTAAACAATGGTGGTAGTACCACAGTACTTCAAACAGTTTTGTGAAATGCAGTTCCTTCTATTCCCGCTGTTATCATTTCCTAGGACATTAGAAAAGATCCTGAGACCAAAAGGCTGGATTAAGATCTTCACTTCTTCAACAGCTGAGGTCAGTGGCTCCTGTCATTTGGTTTGCACTTCTTCTTACTCAGTCTGAGACAGGTTACAAATAGACTCCCCCAACCTAACCAGCAAGCAGGTCTTAGAGGCAGCTGTTTGTGCTGTTGTGCCCCTAATGAGTGAGCCCTAAAGAAGGTAATTTCTTTTCTCTTTTCCATTATGTAGCATCAAAACCCGAATTCAAAACTTTCTGTAGTTTTAAGAGGTTTTCCTTTAGTGCTGGGTTTTTTGAGTAAACTGTGCACGTGATACTACTCAGACCCTAATTACTGTAAATCAGGCACTTACTTCTTTCTACAAGAAACGCTTTTGTGTTATTAAAATACAAAAATGTCTAACTGACTGACTTCCATATAAAGGGGGAGGGGAAGGAGCCACACATAACTTGAGTTACTCGAGCATAAGGTATTTTTATTCAGTTGAGCCCTTTAGTTCAGATTAGGATCATAGCTTCCTTTGAATGTACAAGTTACTTTGAGTTCTTAGTTCAGTGTTGAAAAACTAACACTTCTAGACATCCCTGACAAGTTCAAATAAAAATCCATTAGGGTCTTCTGAATTTAAATCTCACTGGAAAGTTGAATTTACAAAAATGCCTGTCTACAGTGCGTATGAGTCTTCGCAAGAAAACAAGAACACAAGTTAAGGCAGCATGAGAAAAGTCTTATTTGTATTTTGCACCTTAATATTGGGAGAAGAAGAGCTGTACGTTACAGCAAACAAATTTGTAACGGATTCTGAGACAGTGGAAAGACTGTGCCCATCATGAAGGGCGGTATGTGCATTTTTTCTTCTTATATCCCTGTGTAGTAAGAGGCAATTGCACCAGTGTCAGATTCTTTTGGAAAACTATTGATTGGTTTGTTTATTTGTGCGTATAGGACGAGGTAAATATAATGGATTTCTTTATAATATAATAATTGTATAGTAATAATAAATGACACAGTTCTTACACTTTTAATTCACTGGCTTTATAAAGGTCAGTGCTTTGACAGACGGATAAGTCAGAACTGACCAGGAAGGAAAAGAAGAAAAACCAAAAACAACCCTCCTCTAAAACTAATACACCTCAAGGAGGCTGTAACTATTTCCTTCTCTGTGACTTACAGCAACATATTGAAAGTTAATAAAGATAAATGTAACATTTACTGGGTAATAAGAGATTGTGGAAGGAAATAAACAAACCTAGGAAATAGTGCATCTAAGTAAACACAAAGGTTGTAAAACCTTCAAACTCAAATATCAAGAGCACTGCAAATTAATGCTGCACACAATAGACCCTTTGGAAGCTAACTTAATCCACCCCCATGTATCTACATGAGGGCCATGCATAACAATGCGCGAGCTGGATTTCCATTAGAGTTTCCTCTGCAGGCTGTCAGTTGTTTGAAGAAATAACAATTTCCTAGGCATGAAAGCTTTTTCAGAATGTTCCCACTGATGTGTAATAAAAGTGACTTTACTTTCTTTTTTTCTCCCCCCCCGCCCCTCGGCCCCTCCCCCGGGACGGGACTTCGGGGGAGGGGACGGGCTCGGCCGCGCGGCCCCCTGCCTCCCTACCTTGCCTGGATTACCAGCGCAGGTGCTAAAATAATTGAAGGTGTGGTAGGAGACACAACCCCTAATAGCTTTTCCTATATGGAGATTACCTAGGTAGAGAATGCCAGAGTACCTGAAGAATAGGCATGTGAGTACCTTATTAACATAGCACCATTCAGCGGCAGCTGCATATCTGGAAAAAAACCCCTTTAAAGAGCCTATTCATCTATGTTAATGGGCCCATTGCACAGTACATTGTGTGGGAAATTAAGTCTCTGGCTGTGAACTTCCTGTGCTGTGCAAGCTGCCTTGACTCTTTTTTATTGCTTCAGTGTTATTATCTCCTCCTGGAAATAAAAACAATCATGTTCTCACATTTGAGAAGCCAAAACATTCCCAGATAACAAACTGGTTGAAAGTTTCTTTTGTTTCCCTTATTAAGTGAAAAAATATGTTTTGAAATTAAAGTAAACCCTAAATTAACATCAAAGCCCATCAAATTAGCTGAGCTGTCATACGCATGACAATGTTGGGTTTTCTTTTTTTTTTTCCCTCCCCTGTAAAACACACGGTTTAAATTGCTTTCCTATTTATTGTGTCTTCCTTGGAATTAATTTTTCCCACAAAATATGTTAATTTATTCAAATGAGACATGATTTTTGAATGTTTAACT
>NW_010532936.1:61705-81555 GCF_000687285.1 Phaethon lepturus
AAATGCCTTTCTCCAAAATATAGGCCCCTTCCATTTTAGCCCAGAGTGGACCGATTCTTTAAAAGTAGATCTGGAAAAGTAAACCAAAAAAAGGAAATTTTGCTTATTCAACTTATTTTCAAGCTCTATCATGAATTTGAGAGTAATATATGATGTTATGCGGCCTATATCACCTTCAAGAAAGAATTATCATCAAATATTTTAGCCTTTCTCCAAAATATAGGCCCCTTCCATTTTAGCCCAGAGTGGACCGATTCTTTAAAAGTAGATCTGGAAAAGTAAACCAAAAAAAGGAAATTTTGCTTATTCAACTTATTTTCAAGCTCTATCATGAATTTGAGAGTAATATATGATGTTATGCGGCCTATATCACCTTCAAGAAAGAATTATCATCAAATATTTTAAAAAATTTTCATCCTTTCTTTATGATCTAAATGCATCATCATCATCATTATCTTCATCATGCTGATAAAAGAAAAACTAATGATCAATACTAACTGATTACAACTCAGTTAAGGAGGATCTTTTCAGTGTACTTTCTTTTCTTTTTTAATCTTGTATCTCCCAGTTCTTCCACATTTTCAAGTTAACTTAATACGTTCCACTATTTAACATGTTTAATGACCATAATGGAATATAAGTAAAACCATCATTTAATGTGCTGTATTGCTTCCATGATGCGTACTCAACTTCCCTTGGACAACACTAATATATAAAGAGCAGTCAAAAAATCCAAACTCTTGCTGTTAGAAAATGAGAGTTCTTGATGTAAATTGCAATAGAATTTAGCTTTTCAGAGAAGCAGCTATCTAGAAGCACTGTAAAGATGGCTGGAAAAGCTGAAGTAGAGCTGATTCACTCCAAACCAGTTACTGAGCAGTAGAGTGGAAGGAAGCCAGTTTGGAAGGAGATTCCTAATACAAATCATCACTTTATCCAGCCTGTTTGCATGGACTTGCCTTGCACCCATCCTATTATTTTTCTTCAAAACGTTATCTGTGAACTCTCTGGGACAGGGATGGTTTGATACACATAGTACCTTGCTCTGTTTTCTATGCTTGATAGTGCTCAACAATGTTATCACAATGCAAATTATTGTCGTTGCTGGTAGGGACTGCACTGGGCGCTCTTTGGGTATCTACAAGTCTGACAAGTGGTAATACAGTAATATCAGAGAGGAAATCAATATTTCATATTAGTTAATGATTTAATTATGGAAATCCTTCCCTTAATGCCATTTGTTAACTAAACTCACCATAAATTGTATTCAGTTCAGCTCATCTTTCAGTGGCGCTCTGAATTACACCTTCCTGACATTTGGATACTGGAATATTAAGCAGATTTCTCTTTCCAGTCCAGTCCAACACTTTGTTCGCAATGCAGGCCATCTGGGAATGTGTACCCATTAATGCTCTGGGAGGCTCTGTTAAGAGTTTGCATATTTTAGAAAGTCAGAGAAAATTAGAACTGCAGCAAGACCAACACATGGCGCACTAATTACATCAGTAGATTTGACATCAGCATTATTACCTTTTTTTTCCAGTGGTATTTTGTATTGTATTTTTTTATTTTATTAATTTTTATTATTTTTTTTAAATCAACTTGCAATTTTTTTTTTTTTGAGACTGGCATTTTACAGGTTTTATAGTGTATTGTTGAAAATATACAGTGAAGTTCCAGGACAGTCATTCCCATTTTGTCATTTTTACACAGCAATGTTATTTTTATATAGCGAGTGTGTTGTTGGCATTTCAAGAATCACAGAGAGGCCAGTAATTTGGGCGCAAGCAAAATTTTTTGAAACAGTTCCTGTAAAGATAATTCAGATTAATGGGCCATTTGCAGTCTTGCTAACTTACTAACTGACTGTGTGCTCTAGGTAATCAGGGTGACATTACTGCCGGCACAAAAATGACATCTCGTCATCAGAAATTTTCTTCATTGGCACGGAAAATGCCAGGCACATCACCTCTGACTGTGTGGCCACCACATCTATTAACCTTATTGATTTGGAGTCATGCTGTGCCACACTGGAAAACCGCTCCCTGCTGAAAGACTCAAGTGGATCAATCCTGAACCATGAACAAAAACTCAATAACAAAATGTAGTAGGCACCTTTCTCCATGAAGTATTCCTCAAAGTAAATCACATTAGAGAACATAACCATGAGGAACTTCCCTTGGGATTCTGTGGTCTCCCAGAAACTAACAGCGAAAAATAGCAAAACAGGACGGAAAAGATGTGTGTATTGCTGAAGGTACTTTACATCACTTGATTTTGTTCTGAAATATCTTCCTATAATGAAATTTTAATTTTATACTGTAACTCGGTTCCCCTTTCTAAACCTTAAAAATCTAATCTAAAAACAAACCTTGCTGTTTGTTTTTAATAGTGATTGTCCCTGGTAAGTCATCCAGTGACAAACTCCTCTGAAAAAGAAAGTTTTCTCTCCTTTATGAACCCTTCAGCATTTTCATGTATTTATCAGCATTTACTTTTGAGACCCTCATTGTGATGAGGCTTGAAAATGAAACAAGCCATCTAACTCCTTTCAGCCTCATACAGTTAACAAAGAAGGCAACAAAAGGAGTTCCAGAGCTTCATATTTCCTGACAAAAGATAGAGGACTGCAGCAAGCCCCATTCATATTTAAATGTTCCTGGCTTTGGAATTAAAAGTCCATCTTTCATGTTACCATTTCCGTTCCTTACTTTTTTGTTGGTGTTTGCCGGCAATGAAAAGTATGTCCCAAACATTAGCGTGACTCTTTAGTCCGCAGAGCTTCTGTTCCTAGAAAGTATTCCTCATCACAGACAACTGAGCTTTTCTTAAATAGCAGTTGTGCTTCGTTATATTTTTTAATTGTCTTGGAAAACTCACTTAGGACAAGAAAAGTGTGGGTACAGCCACTCTTTGCACGTGTGAGTAATGACTAGTAACAACAGTGGGACCCCGTCCTCAGGAAAGATTTGCTCACACGGGTACGGGGTACAGGAAGGGAGAGGAACGTTTCTGTTGCTCAGTACTGTGACAATAGTATTTTTGCCCAAGGGTCTGATCTGAAAACTTGACAGCTAAAACCTACAGGCATAGGGTTTCATTTTGCATTGGCTTTGGTGTTTATGAATACAGCAAAGTTCATTAACAATGCTCCTCGCACTGTGTTTAGTCATGCCTAACAGATGTATATTTATCTATATTACGTATTTTGATATGTTATTTCAGAGAAAATTCTGCATTATGCCAAGAAGGGAAAAGAAAATGCAATGACATATTAGGAAATATTATCAGTTACTTGGAAAAAAGTGATTTCTCAAAGCACATAAAAGTCTGGAAAGTATTCTTTTTATTCCTTAGGAAATAACCCTGGGTTTCTAATTAATATCGCGAAATTAAGGCCATTTATCTGAAAAACTGAAAAAAGATCTATATATGCTCCAAAGTTCAGTGTTTGTCCCTGAGCTCTAACATGGGATATACTGTGTGGAAGTCTAACATGGGATACACCATATATCATCTCTATTTAGAGCCCCTAGGCAGGAAGTATGGATAAAAAAAAATAATCAAAATTACTGTTTTTCTTTACTGAAAGCCCTCTAAGGAATTCATTGGAATGAGTTCTGTCTGCCCATCTAATTGATAATTATTTAATTAGCAATTTATAATGATAATGGGATTTTACCCCCCACCAGTCCATCTTGTCTGTAAGAAAAATATAAGTCGACAACCTTATGTATTACTTTACCACTTTTGGCAGTAGGCGCAAGATATTGTGGGCCAGCGTTGCGATTCCCTACAGTTAAACCATAAAAGCAATGTATTCATATATTTCCTTTGCCCACAGTGTTTCCTTTTCTCATTACCGTGGGTGACTGGCATTCTCACAATGTGTGTGGGTGCACAGGCTTGTTGTGTCACCATGGACAGTTCTAAGAGCAGCTTCATTAGTTCTTTTTACAACAAAAGCTAGGTTTTTTTTCCTGCCTTCTCTTTCTTTCCCTTAGTTGGCATGCGGGTTGAATTTTTCTTGGACCCCCTGCTTGACTTTTTTTTTTAGAGTTCCTTTTGAACAGTGCAGCAGTGTGAACACTAGGAATTGTAACTGATAGACTGTTTGCAGGAGAACTCATGAAAGTTCTCTTTGTTCACTTCACATCAACCAGGTTTATGCAGACCCTCCCCCACCTAAGCCAAACAGGGAAAAGGAAATCCACTTTTAATTATACATTGATGGGAATCACTGTATAGTGAAATTGCATCAAGTGGAGAATGCCCACTTTATACTCCTTTATTTAAGAATCCAAAAGAAGCACTAGCGTAAAAAAATGGATATGCAAGGATAGACTCCCCAATGTATAGCCAAGCCTAACTAATTTAAATCAATTTACCAACTCCACTTCCAGTCCTGATAAAAATTTTCAGCCGTATCTTTGCACTGTGAGACTATCTTTTCTTTAGGCCTTGAGCCTGGAAGGTCTTATTTTTGAGACCTTACAAATCATTTTTTTCCCCCAAAACAATGTATTTTGATGTGAAAAGGAAGATTTGCAAGTGTAAGGTATTTTCAAAATTGGAACTGATGATATTGATGCTTTTTCCCTTTTTCTCCCTCAGACAAACATATTCAAGGAATTGTGCGGAAGAGTCCTAAGGGCAAAAAGAAAGGAGATCTACCTGGTGGTAGAATGAACCCATTAGACAACCTTGCGAGAAGTGTAAGTAAACAAGAGAAGCACTTTGTGTCATTTTTTGTTGTTGTGCCCAGTGAAATGAATGGAAAAATTTTCAGCAGTACTACAGGGACCTCCGAGATTATAAATCATTTGAGTAATCTGCTAATAAATATGTAATGTTAATTCTCTTAGACTTTTTTAAATTAATATCACAAGATACCATTAATATAGTGACAATGCAGGATATTCAGCTTTACTGTGTATACTATTAAAGTTTGCTATGGTTATATTTGCCTTTTGAATCTTCCAGCACAGAAAGGAAATACTGGTGGTTTTCTCAAGCATTTAGTCAGGAAAGGAATTTTTTTGAAAATGTTCTTGAACCTAATTTTTTACATTCTTCCTTAAATTGCTTTAGGTTAGTTGTACCGATTCATTTATTTCATACAATTTAGGCAACCGGTTTTTTAGTATTTCCTGAGAAAAAATGTTAACACCTGCGAAAGAAGTGTTGTGAAGACCAAAGAAAGAGCAGACTACCTGGAAACAGCTTATGATACTTACAAGCGGTCAAGAAAAATGTTAACTAAGGACATAATTAAGCAGACTCATGTAAAGGGACTGGGTGAAAAAGGAAAATATCTCCATGGATGTTAGGAGGCATTTTGGCCTGCCAAATGGAAGAAGCCAGATGATGTTGATATATCTCACCTCAAAGACAAAATCCCGATTATGTCAAGGTCAAAGACAACAGTGCAATTCTGTCCTGCAGATGCACCAAGGGTGCATTGCACTGGTGGTGGGTCTGTGTCTTAGGAAACCTAATCTAGCCACTCCATCTAAGTAGAGCCTGAGAAAACTCCATCCAATTTCCACCACCAATACTGGCAGACACTCCTCTGCTGCATGAGCAAGTCACAAATGTGTGGCTAATAGTCCTTTTGTCCTCATTCAGATTGGGACTACTTCTACTCCTCTCCTGTCTCACCACTGTCCCAGATTTTCTTCCAAGACTCCTTCAAAAACAAGTTTATTTCTTCTTCAGCAAAAGTTTGCACAAGAGCAAAGCATGTGTGTGTAGCCAGGAAGGATGAGAAGCTGAATGAGGCAGAGATTAAAAATTATGTTGGCTTAAAGGAACCGACTCAGAACTAGTTCATGACTAGTCTAGTAGTCTGGAGTATCCAGTAATCAACAAAACCCGATAAGCGTCCATTGAACTTCATTCCTTTCCTTACCTGCAATCCCCCAAGTTATCTGCAGAAGTGTGTGGTGACAACCGAAGTTCTAAAAAGACCAGGAGTTTTTTCACTTTTTTTTTAGTTTATTTATTTACCAGAGCCAAGAGCTCCCATGAGTTTCCAATTTGAACATAAATCTGAATCCAAGTTTGTGAGATTGTGTGAGTCAGTCCATCAATCCATCTGCTATACCAGAATGGGAACCGCATAATTTCCCAGATGCTCATAGTTTCAAAGAAGTATCAGGGAAAACGGGAGATATTTAACAGCTAAACACTAATTCTTCTGGATTTTTTTTTTTTCAAAATTGAGTTACCTTATGATGTTATACCAGAAGAAGCAATTTGATAAGGTTCATTAGTCCCCAAGGAAAGAAAGGAAGGACTCTTAAAACACAAGATCCCAGTCAGATCCCAGGACTGAATCTAAAATTATTCAGAATAAGCAGCAGGTCAGCTTCCAACCAAATGAGCTTTCACTGTGGCCAACAACTAAATGACACAGAAGTGTGGAAATTAAGGCCAAAGTAGCTGTGGCAGGAGTAAATGTTCTTTTAGGTCTGGGGAGGCTGAGCCATGCAAAGGAGCCTCAAGAAAAAGACTACAGGGGAACAACTGATGCACAGCAGGAGTTGCCTGGGAGTGGTGCCTCTCTGCCCACTGTGAGGGAATCATCCAGGGAGAAAAAGATGGGAATGAAACTGACTTGGGAAAAGGGTGAAGGTGGGGCCTGAGAATAAAAAGATGGCTCAGAAATATGTTAAAATCAAAGTTTAGGTTTCATTGTTCTGGTTTGCTTCCTTTATACATCCATACTGAGGGTTATTTAAAAGAGTCCTCGAAGACCAGTTTAAGGTTTGCTGCTGAGAATAAAGCCACTGAGATGGATAATGTTCTTACAACAAAAGAGATTTAAAAAAAAAAAAAAAAGGAACATTTTCTTGTCATGAATGCCTTTTCTGGATTCTCTATAGCTCTTCTAGCAGTAGACCAGGGCCACTCCTTGCCTTCAGTGAAGTTACTCATTCATTTCCTCCCTCATGCAGTTTAGAATCAGGACTTTTTTCTTTAAAGTTCAGAAAGATGTAGTTCAGCAAGTTTCCTTCTGTGGAGAACTTAGGAGCACTGTTTGAGAGAAAAGCCCTTGAGGCTGACATGCTTTAGTTGGAGTTCTGCTGAACTAAATTTGCACATTAAGTACTGTACCTTGCTCTTGCCTGCTAAAGCGTCCCTTGTTTAAGACGACATGTATGTGTAAATAAAGGAAAATGGGATACAGCCTCAGGATTTATGCTGTGTCATCTGTGAACAGGCCCTTTGGGCTGCGTGGGGGGCCAAGAATTGCTGGCTTGTGGATATGCAAGCCGTATCGTCCCTTCTCAGTGGTGTGCTCCTGCAACAGTGATTGGGAAAGCAGCCCCGTACCACTGGAAATTTCACCAAGCCAAACTTCCCACAGCTGGATCTTTCTAGTTCAAGCTTAATTTGGAACCAGGGCTAATGTAAAGCAGATTTTACATATGTAAGATATAAGCCTCTAGGTTCTTCAGTAATCTTAGGTCTCTCTGCAAGAGCATTCTGTTCCGAATAATGAAATATTATTATTAATAATGAGGGGATGGATTTGCACTGCTTACTCATGTTGATGAAGTATTGCCCAAGTGCACGATCCTCACAAAGGTAAGGATGTGTGATTGGACTTTAGATTGACGAATAACACTAACAATTAAACGTTCATCTTGAGCAGATGTCCTGAATACAATTACTTCAGTCTTTAGTGACAGTTTTCAGGCAACCATCGCCAGGTTTGTGGACATATAAATGAGATAAGGATTTGTCCACTTACGTTTCTATACTCTGCTTTGTTGCCTGTAGCCGAGAAGGCTGACATCTATTAATGGAGAAGCCTTCGAAAATGACACGTCTCTTTCCGCAAGAATCTGAATAGCAGTGACAGATCAGGAACTCCATTTTGATGCTCACTGTATATTTTTCTTTTCTCCTCAATTCAGCCATACTCATTTCATTAAGTTGGGTCAGTTGGGTCAGGCAGCCTTACAATTATCTCCCAGGACCAAAGCTCTGGCTGAACTTTTAGTTCAGAACATTGTATCTGTGCCAGGACCTGGTGGGGTTATCCTCCATTTCACTTCAGAATTATGAGGACTAATTCTTCTGTGTTTGTGTATACTTTGTATACCTGCCAAGCCCTCTTCTTCCATTCCGTCAGGTAGTCTTAGAAGTAACTGATTATAAATGCTGATCTGACTCTGTAAGCTTTCAGCTGCACACCTGAGGTTCCCGTTTTCTTTCATGGCGAACAGTTTTTCTTTCTTTCTTTGACTTTTTTGAGGAACTGATTCCAAAGATTTTATTCACAGTAGTTAACAGGTGTGAATTGGTGTTTGCTAGCTTAAGTGTCGTGCCGGGTAGCCCTTTGTTCCCCTCCTGCTGCTTCCCTGCTCTATTATGGCAAAACTTACTTTAATAGGAGGGTTTTTTAATGGTTTATACAGTGTGTATTTTTAAAGCATATTATGGAGTAAAAGTGAATACCTATCAGAACAATGTGTTCCTATGAACCCCTAACAATTGGGCAGATCCCTTGATTTCAATGGACACACTCCGGAACAAGGGATTGTACCACCGGAGCAGGAGTGCTAGAATCTGGCCCTCAACAGATGCAGTTTTGTTTCCACCAGCATGTGGCAATTAAAATGATTCTGCTGTAATAGAATATCAGGAGACAGAAAAGGAACCGCCGTGAACTGAGGCAATACTGAAGAGTTAAGCGTCTTTTCAGCTGACACAGATCCCCTGCTCCACTGGTGATCGGTGGTGATAATGACATCCACTTTCCAAGGTAGTGCTGGGCTGCTGAGGGCTGATCCTGATGCCGGTGGCTGGTGTGAGTTGTTGAGGGATATTCAAAGGCCATGTTGGATGGGCGGCAGGAAGATCTGAAGCCACCAGAGATGTGGAGCAGAGATAATGGGAGGAGTGGTAAGAATGACACCATTTCCAGAATGCCTGAATTAAGAAGGAAGGCAGGAGAGGCTGAGCTGTATTTGAAATACTTTGCCAGCTCAGTACCAAGTAATTGCACACCGTTTCAGCTACTAGTGCCTCGAAAATTAACAACTGAAAAATTTAGTTCTACAATTCTTAATGAAAGTGGTTTTAAACAGCAAACAAAAGAAGTGTTTCTTCTGATAAGTATCTTCCTTTAAACAGGAATATATAAACTGCCAAGTTAAGTCTCCAAATCTTTCCACCTGTTTTGTGCCTTTGTAACATGATCCAACCTCGTGAATGTTTCTCCTGATTTCTGTAATTTGAGCAGACACTGAATCCTGGGCTCATATTTAAAGAAAATTCTTATTTTTTAAAAAAAACCCTAGAGATAAGAATGTCTATGCATTTTGGCTGCTTTTTTTTTTTCCTATTTCTCTTTACTGTGGCTAATGTTGCTTGTTTTAATAAGAACCACAGTGCTTGTATTTGCTGAGTCTTTCAGTAATTACAACTCGATTTCAAGCTGATTTCAATGTTACAGAATTTACAAGATTTTACTAATTCTGACATTTGCCTCTCACAGCTCAATTTTTTTCTCTGTTTTCCTGCTTGAGAGTTTTAATTCTAGGTCTATATTTTTTCACACACGTCTGTTTAAAAACTGATGGGGATGGGAGAAATCAAACAGTGCAAGAAACAAAAAAACAGAGAGCTTGTAAGAGCAAAGAAAAAATGCATATGAGAAAATGGGAAACTTTGCTGCATCACCAATGTGCCAGGGCACAGCACTCCTGTACTCTTCAACCATGTTTCCTTTTTTTCTGCCAAAATTCCACCTCCCTTCAGAGCTCTCAGGCTTCTTGTTTTCCCCATAGACTTTGTAACAAATCTTGCAAAATACCTGATGCTGGCAGAGGCGGGAATGAGACCTCGATAAAGTAAAGGACAGTTTATCCTTTGAAGTAGAGACCTCGTCTCAACTGAAGCTCTTCGTGAACCTGCAGAGGTTTGTTCCCAGTAACCAGGAATCAAATCTAGAAGATCCATTTTGTAAAGTTAGGCACTGCAAATGATACATCAATTTAGCCAGTGGCTGGCAACATGAAAAGCCTGGCAAAAAGGAGAATAATTTTTAAATTATTTGAAAAAGAAAACAGTCTTTTGTTGAAAGTGAAATATTTTGCAGCAAAATCTTCCTATTTTTTCAGGAAGGCTTGCTTTTTCTCTAAAGTCCAATATGGATGCTGAAGGAGAAGGAATATGGTCCTGCATCCCCTCCTCACATGCAGACTCACAGTTGAACATCTAGAATCATTTCACTTGGAAAGCATTTTCTCAAAAATAGTCATATGATTGTTTTCAAATAGTTAGAAGAAAAATTAACATTTTGAAAGTTGTTGCGAAGTAACTTGTGTCCTCCAGATAGTTTTATGCAAGTATTCTTTAGCTGTCAGAAGCAGAACTGCAGTTCAGCAATTGCCTGCATTGCATTCACATCTTCCTTTTTCTGTTAAATCATGCACACACATTTTCAGTTTATTAGCACTGGATACGTGGCCAACTATGTCTAGAAGCCTTGTAACGTGTAAATTACCCTAGCCAGTTCTAAGAAGGGATATGTGTCCATGAAAGTGAATTACTCACGGATCACAAAAGAAACCACCTTCTCAAAATTATTTCAGATCGTCTAATTATCTGCAAAATGTAGAATTGGTTTTGTGCTACTGAAATTTGTTAATATCCACCAAAAATGCTTATGGCATTTTTGTATGCACAGCAGGAAAATCAGTATGGAACTGGAACTTGTTGTTAATAAAACTTGAAAAGCACAGCTTAAGGTCTTTGTTGAACTATAAATGGTTTAGGCCTCTCAAGCCTACATACTGTCTTAGGGTGAGAACATATGGAAAAAACACATGAAAAAGCAATTACAGAAAAATTTCAGTTTGGGGTATTGATATTACTAATTGGAGGTGGATAATGCTGATTTGAAAACTTGACACTCCAGAAATGACAAAGCAAAGCAATCACTAACATGTCTGGAATTCATATTACCTGTCCAAGCAATTTTTTTTCTCCTTCTGTAAGTGCGCAGTATTATTCATTTCAATGAGATATTACAGACGGACGCTAGACACTCCATTCCCCCTTTAGCCAGCTGGGATTTAAACATCCATTCAGTTCAGTAAATGGTATGTCTATCATGAAACTCCTTTTTAACTCTATGTCTACAGTTGCATACACATGGTTGATATATGATTAATAAGCATTTTGCATCCTTCTGAAGAGCAGAAATGTGTACAGTTGTGTTTGTTTCTTTAAAATTTGTGATACAGACAATGGATGACTGGCACTGAATATATTTTAAAATGATAGTGCTACATGACTAAGAAAACTCAGAGGCTTAGCTCAAAGGCAATGAAGTCGGTGACTTACTGAAAATTAGCATCTACTTCTGTCTTACATTAAGAGCCTGAGTAGGCTTCTCTATCAATAGAAAAACGTTCCCTTGTTATCCACTGATCTGCTTTGATTTCATTTTTCATTAATCAAATTTAGTACCAATAGTAGGTGTATGCTGGGAGTGGTTTGTAAAAAAGAAAGATCTGTCTGGAGGGTTGTGACCTGAGTGTGGTGTTGGGTAGGCACATTAAAACTGATTTATTATCTGTTCATCTTCAGAATCTATACAAGGGGTGCAGCAGAGTCTGCTGAAAGTCCTGAAAGGAGTTCCTGGAGCTCAATGTTGAAGGTATAAATGGAGCATTTAAGTAACATCAGGTCACAGCAGGAAAGATAAATTAAACTTTGGAATCAGCATTAACACGAAGGCTATGAGGAGCCTCTTCTCTTCCAGGTTCAGTCTTACAGGACGTGAATATAAGAAGCTATTTTGAACTGCAAGAGTCAATAGAAGAGTTTTTTGAACAAATAAGAGAAAATCAACAGGAGGATCAGATAGTATTCCTCCAGATAGAATTCAGTGGGGAAATTGCTGCAGTTTAACTTCGATATCAGGTAAGTTAGCTAAGTATGAATACAGTTTCTATCAGAACAAATGCAATTTTGTAGGAGCTCAATGAACAATGTGAGATAAGATTGTGTGATCAAGATACTACATCTGAGTTTTCAAAAAGCATTATAAAGGATCCCTAACCTAAAAGATCTTTAAGAAATTAAGTTATAGAATACCTAAGGTTGGAAAAGACCTTTAAGATCAAGTCCAACCATCAACCCAACACCACCATGTCCTGAAGTGCCATGTCTATATGTTTTTTGAACACCTCCAGTGATGGAGATTCCACCACTTCCCTGGACAGCCTGTTCCAATGCCTGATCACTCTTTCAGTAAAGAAATTTTTCCTAATACCCAACCTAAACCTCCCCTGGTGCAACTTGAGGCCATTTCCTCTTGTTCTATCGCTAGTTACTCAGGAGAAGAGACCAACACCCATCTCACCACAACCCCCTTTCAGGTAATTTTGGAGAGCGATAAGATCTCCCCTCAGCCTCCTCTTCTCCAGACTAAACAACCCCAGTTCCCTCAGCCGCTCCTCATAAGACTTGTGCTCCAGACCCCTCACCAGCTTCGTTGCCCTTCTCTGGACGCGCTCCAGCACCTCAATGTCCTTCTTGTAATGAGTGAGGGGCCCAAACCTAAACACAGTATTCAAGGTGCGGCCTCACCAGTGCCGAGTACAGGGGCACAATCACTTCCCTACTCCTGCTGGCCACACGATTTCTGATACAGGCCAGGACGCTGTTGGCCTTCTTGGCCACCTGGGCACACTGCCGGCTCATGTTCAGCCGGCTACAAACCAGAACCCCCGGGGCAGCTCTCCAGCCACTCCTCCCCAAGCCTGTAGCGTTGCATGGGGTTGTTTTGACTGATGTTGCAGGGCCTGGCACTTGGCCTTGTTAAATTCTTAAGTTGTGGACTTCACTTCTACAGAAAACTATGGAGATTAAAAGTATAGATGGGCTGAAAAAGCAATAAGGCAGAGTCACGTAGTTTTGGTTCATCACTGCTTCTTAAGATGGCCTGGAGGCAACACCAAGCTTAGTAAGTTTGTGTCGGTAATATCTGGAATGCAGGAGGAGAAACTGAAAGAAATACCACTTTATGCATGCCACTGTCTGTGCTTTTCTCTAGCCAATCGTCAATGCTGGAGCCAAGAAACAGTTATGGAAAGTTTGGTCTAGCCAGCATGACTGATTCTGGACATTTATTATGAAATCCCTCTGCTTGACCTGTAGTGCACTGGCTTCTCTATAGCTTAAGAACATGGAGTAAATACGTAGCATGCTCCCGCCCCCCCCCCCAATCATTGTCTCATATTTGGCTATGTTAACTTTGAATCATAGAACATACATAATGCACCTTATACTGGTAATTCTGATTGCAGAACAGCCTGAAATAATCGCTGAGTTGGAGATACTGCTGGAAGTGAACAACTTTTGAGCCGTTACAGAAACTTTACACAACTGTCCAGGACAGCAACTGTGTAGGGGAAATTCTGGAGAATGGTAGGTGCACATGCTCAATTCAAACACGCAGCAGTTAGTTAGGAGAGCAAAGACAACACCACTATGGGGAGAAAGAGAAACACAGGAAAAACAATTCCAAAGGTCAAAATCTTCATGGATTTTAATGACCAGAGCTACCAGTCATTGATTCCATAACTCTTATTTTTGGTTGGCAACCAAAACCCCCATGCAAAAACACTTCCACGCTGCTCTGAAGTGCTGTGCTTGCCCCTCTTATAGGTCCTCCACAGCCCTTTCCATCCCAGAAAGGGTACCTAAAGCTCGTTCATACGCGCATGAAACAGTTATGCCCAACTCTGGTATATTCCAGAATGCACTGGAGGAAGCACCTCTGCAATCTGGCTCACTGAGTGAGATCTATAGGGTTCGTGGCAAATCGAATGTCACTAGGAAGGCTTCATGAGAAGTCATCTTTCTCTGACATGCCTGCTAGATGTTTCCTGCCATCTGGGATCGTTCTGAGCTTTTGCCTGTCTAGGTAAATGTGTTGCTCTTTACAAGGACACGCGACATCAACTGACAGCGTTGAGAGATGCAGCTCTGTTTTAGCCACAGAGTACACACGAACAGTGTTCAACTTACATATTTTATCAAGTATATCAAAGTATAAATATATAACAAGTATCAACTTGTTACTACTCAAAAATTGCTACAACAGCCAAAATCCTAATGTGAACCATAACCAAACAAGCAATAGGATAAAGTAGGCTCCTAATATTTCATATGACTATTTCCTAGGGCAGTCGTGATTCATTTCTACTGTAATACCTGCTGATTTCTTTACTAATAAATCTCAGTAAATGTGTTTTAAATTTTCAGACAATTGTGTATGTGTGTATATATACATATACATATATACACACACACAAACATCAAACATTTTTTTAGATAGATTGATAGATATGGATATAAGATAAATTTCCTGAGCAAAGAAAGACGAGTCAGAGGCACAACTGATGCTATTGTGATTGTGCTTCAATCCCCACAGCAATGAAGCTGGTGCTCCCTCCCTAAAGAAGACTTTAGGTGCATGCTGGAAGAGCAGCCACCATAACTGCTGCCGGTGCTGCAGGAACATTGCCCGCTGACGAGCCCTTAGCAGGTAAAACTGAATGGTTTGGTGTCACAAAGAGGGCAGAAGAGACTGTACTGGGACAAGTGGTAAGGAATACCAGGGGTCCTCCTTGATAGGCAGGGCAGTCCCTGAAATATATGATACAGTTTATATTTTATTTTTGTGGAAGACTTTTTTTGCCGAGCCTAGACAAGAAAATTATTGGTAGCAATTACAATGCTACCAATGGGAAAGTCCAGTTATTTCTCACTCAAATTATTTCTTTAATAGGTCATTACTAGACCAACAAGGTGATGTGCCTCAAGCCAGGAGGACTAACATGTGGGACTGTATGCCTTAGCAAATAAATTACAACCTCAGACAGTATATGAGAAATAATAAAAGCCTGTCAAGGAATAGAGGTGGGGGAAGGACAGTTTAGCAAAAAAAAAGGTGTATCTCGGCACTTCATAAGGATAGTGATACACAGAATTGGCAGAATTTGAGCAGAATCAGACCTTGCAAACCAAATTAAACAGATGGCAAAAGCTTTCTCAGTCATATGAGGGAAAAATAACCAAGAGAATCACTGTGCACTGAGGTTAGAACAGAAATTAAAGATAATCTAGGTGTGACCTAAAAGCTAAATTAGGACTTTGAGAGTAAAAAAAAAAAAAAGATCAAGATGGGAAAATGGGATTAAGTGAAACATGAATTTATTTCTTAAAAAATTATGCAGATAAACTTATTATCTCATGTATTTTAATGATGACTTGATTGTTGAGATAAAGCAAATGCGGTAGATTCAACCTTTCTTCTCTTCAGTAAAGCGTTTGAAACATTACTACATGGGGAATTATTAGTTAAATTGGAAAAGATAAGGGCAAGTATCAGGACTGTAAGATAAGTAAAGAAGTGACTGAACAGGAGACAAGAGTGAGTTATGTTGAAAGGATTTCTCTCTCTCCCTGGAGGAAAGATACTAGTGGAGTTCCTTTAGGATTGGTCTGGGGAGTAATTTTATTTAATATTTTCCTTAATGACCTAGGCAGAAAAAGTAGGAGTGTACTAATTAATTTGCTGATGATACAAAACTGGGAGATGTCATGAATACAGAGGAGGATTGGAATATTATACAGGAAGAATTAAATGACCTTGAAGACTGTGGTAATAGAAATGGGATGGAATTTAAGGTCATGCTCTGCAAGGTCATGCACTTAGGGACTAATGAAAAGTATCTGTTATGAACTGTAGGCTCATCAGTGGGAAATGACAGAGAGAAAAACCACCTAGTTGTAACAGTCAGTCACAGAATTACTATGAACTACCAGTGCATTTAGACCACAGAAAAGGAAAATGCAATTTAGAGATATATCGAGGAAAATATTTTTAATGAAGCAAGGAGAGTATTCACGCCACTGACCAAGGTACATCACGTGAAATTCTGAGTCCCTATGGTTGGGGTGCAGATGTTTGGGTTTGTGTTTTTTTTAAGCAGGTATAAGGACTGACTAGTATGGTGATCAGAGGGAAGGATGGCCTGTCTGAAAAGAAGCTGTGCCCAGCAAAACAGAGGTTGAGAGGGGAAGCGGTTGCCGTTTATAAATTGACGACAAGGTAAACACCAGGGAGCAACAAAAGCTCTTGAATTCACATGATAATTTTGGCATGAGAACAAATGAATGTAAATCGTCTATGAATACATTTGGACAAGAAATGGGGAAAAGCTTTCTAGACACCAGAGGCATAAGTACAGGAGTATGGGAGTAAACACAGAGCTGGATAGATTTATTAACTGGGATTATGTGATGTGATTCATGTGCTGGCACATGCTTGAACTTGATGACTCCTGGTCAGCCTTATGCCCTATTTTTCAGGCAGTCTTGCTTCACAGTCCTTTGCTTGGCTTATTATATTTTCTTGCACATTCTTGGTTGTAGTTGTGGATATATTTTATAACATAACCTCCTTGATATAATACAAACATTACATGATATCTTCAGTTTATCTGTTCTCTTCATTCCTGAGAGGGAAACAGCAACAGCAGCCCATGTCTTGTAATGACCAGAACAATGGAATGAAACAGAAATAAAGCTCCTGTTTCTTTACAACAAATATGTTGTATTGCAGCAAAAATTCTAAAATCAGGATAAAGTAGTTCCAAAAATAAACAATAGTTACAACTACTCAGAAAACACATTCAGAAGTAAGAGCAAGTTCACTGAAAGACAGTCTCTGATTTTTGTCTTTTTGTTTCCGTTCTGTATATTTATACACATTTTTGGAAGCTCCTTGAGAATTTTCCAAATTTAAAGTTTACTTAGTACATAGCCCAGTTTGCATGATGACCCATTATGATTGTTACTAAGTTCTTATGTTCATGCCGTTCCTTCTCAGATAAAAATTACACCTGCAATATTGATAGGAATTTTTTTCTGTGAGGACTACAGACTCTAATATTTTATAATAATAAGTTGGTTTGTTTCTCAGAATACAAATATTCTAGTTTCTTAATTGGACCATAATCGTTAGGTTATAATTCCTCAGTTTTATGGCATTGCTATCAACAAAAATAATTGGGGGCAGAAGGGAGAAGCCCTCAGTTCTCTCTCTGTTGAGTGACATGTCTTAATCATAATGAATGGAAATAGTCCCAAGGATAGGTACTGTACACACTGTATAGGTGTGGTGTAAAATCAAAACAGTCATATTGTGCCTTTAATGCTGTCTCAAATGGAAACTCTCATTACTGCGTTCTGAGAAATTCTCTACCCTAGTATGTCTCAAATCTCATTCTAATCATTATAAATTAGCAATACAGAGGCCGAAAAGCAGCAGCGGCATATTCTGGTATGGAGTAAATAACAACAACCCTGTGTTTCCCAGGAGAGGGTACTTCCTTTATGACAAACCAGTAAATTGAACAGGTTTCTCACTATCTGGTTGAGGACTTACAACTATTAAAAGTTTAAGGTTATTGGCAATGACTACTGCATCTGACAAATATTGAATTACAATACTTAGTAACCAACAGCTTATTCCTTTTTGTCATGTGCTGTTGTGTTGTGTTTCATCAACTTCAGAGACAATGATGCAAAATAATGCAACGTGACACCATGAAATACAATAAGATGTGACATAACACATTAGAAATTTAAAGAATGAAAAGCTTCAGTCAGTTCAGGAAACAGGAACCCTATCCAAATTTATTGTGACAAGTAAGAACAGTGCAAACACTAAACACTGTTTTCAAACCAGAGGGCATCATTGTTTTTTGACCACCCAAATTGCTTGCAGATACTGCTGTCATTTTTTTTTTTTTTTAGTTTAATTTAATACGCACAGAGCTGGGAGCTTTTTCAGTTTGGGTAGTGTTTTTGTTGTTTGGGGGTTTTCCTCTCCCCTTCTTCCAGCCTGGCATTAGTATTTAAATATCTAAATTGGCATCTGAATGACTTGGCGTGATTGTCGGCAACTTTCCATTCCAAACAAACCCGTTTCTTGACATTTCAAAAAGATGCATTGCTAACATGCTTCCAAGGATTTTGTACAAATCCAATTCTGTGAACACAGGCTCAAAATGGGTGAACAAAAAAGCATCTGTGTTAGCAGAAAAGAAGTGTTTTCAGTTCATATCTAGGGTATGCTAATTGAAAACCTAGAAACAGGCTGCTTTCCTGTAGAGCTCTAAAATGAATTGGAATATGAAACAACTCGCTTAAATCTGACTACTCCAGACTTTTCTTCCTTCCATTTTTACTGTCATCTATTCATATCTGTCTGGTGATATTTAGGTCTGCATTAATGGATTAAAGTCCACATTGATCTCAGTTGGAAAATATGAGTTGCTGTTGCTGATCACCCTATGCTATTGCCAAAGCCTTCTCCTTTGCTAGTAAAGTCAGATTCTATTGAAGTCTATCCCAAATAGTCATCTGTATAAACAATGATATGTGATTCTAAACTTCAAGCACATTTTCTGACCAGCTGTACTAACCATTTTTATGTAAGTTTTATTTAAGGGCAGCACTACCATGCCGTGAAGTCAGACAATGAAGAGATTAAAACTATTTTTTTAAAGCCATTTTAGGGCCTGGATGGCTCATTTGATCGGACACTGGCCTTTCATCACAGAGAAAAGCAGCACATATCTAGCCTCGACCGTTGTGTTCAAAAGTAATCTTTATGGGATGCTTATAAAATGAAATGAGCATAGGGATTCTTAGTTTACTTGTCAGTACAGTGAAGAAGAACAGGGAGCTGTCAACTAGGGTATATGCAGGTGAAAATTAAGTCTCCTGAAAGGGTTTTTTAAAAGTGCAAAGATCATACAAGCACCTAGCTAAATGAGTAATAGACAGGTGACTGCTAAAAAACACATCTTCCCTGGCAAATCAGAATTAAATAGTAGAGCAAATCCTTCTAAATCAATATGTGCTATAAAGATGGATGAGGAAATAAATGAATTAAATATATGTTCTTCTGTGCTACTTCTGCCACTTAAAAAAAAGAATACATTTATTCTGGACCAGATCCTTAGCTGAAGAGCACATCCGATTAGCTCCAATAGGTGGATTTTGTGGTAAATCAGGTAGTAATGTATAACTACATAAGTATTTTTCAGAGCTAACTCTGTCATTAATTGAGTTCTGTGTATTACATCAGCTGAGAAAATGGCTCAAAAATATTCGCCTACATTTTAACATGAGTTGGGATCCAAATGGGTACAGTTATAGCAGAAAAAAAACATTCTGTAATGAGTGTAAGGCTGCTTGAGCAGCTTTCTAGACTTCATTGCCCTCAGGTAGAATAAAATTTGATACTGATGTGATTTAAAACCAGCTTTTAATGTACTTAGGTAACCAGCCACAGTTCATTTGAAATCTGGCCTGTAAGTCTTAATGTCTGTTTAAAGAATAACAATCATATGATCACATGATACTGAATTTTCAGTACACCCAGAAAAACAATTCCCAGGAAAGCAGTCTTCCAACTTTCTGTATTTTTTAACTGTAGTCAAAAAGCAACTTATTGTTTTTCAAAATCTGGTTAAAATTTTTTTTTCCCCTTATAGGTTTAATGATTGTTAGGAACTTGGCAAGTTAAAACTGAGTACAAAAATTGATAGGCTTTCTGTGAGCTAATCGTTAGATGACATATTAAGATTAATAAGCTCCTTTAAAAATACAGGAACTTAGTTTCAAGTTTTATGGAATAGCCAAATTATTGTCAGCCAATGAGATTCCACATATATACACATAAACATATGTGTATGAACATATATAATCACACAGAATCACAGAGTCACTAAGGTTGGAAA